>NC_045426.1:476119483-476424317 GCF_902635505.1 Sarcophilus harrisii
GATAAATTGAAAATACTTAGCAGAGGGAAGACACTAGATTAAGTAGGATCTAAAAGACTTTTTGCAAAATGTGGGGCTTTAACTGAGACTAGAAAGAAGCCAAGAAGAAGGGAACAAGCAATGAAAATGCATGGAGGTAGAAAATGGGAGTGCAAGGAAGAGCAAAGAGAGATCCCTGGATCACTGAGTAAATAAAGAGGAGGAAGATATAAAAAAACTGGAAAAGTAGGAAGGGGCCAGGTTATAAAGGTAATTGAGCCATTGGAGTTGACTGAATATGGAGGAGATATGACAAACTTGTGTTTGTTACCTGTGGAACAAGCATTCCAGAGAGCACAGGAGAAGGGAGCTTTACAGTGAGATGTTGGGAGTTAAGGAGGAGAATAAAGAAGAGGTCAATGGGGGATGGAAAAAAGGGTTTGAACAATGGCAACTAAGGGTTCAGAATCACTGGGAAGGGGCAGGTATGATGGAGTGGAAGTAGTAATTATTGAGGAATGAAATTCAGTAGCTTCTTATTATCCATAAGACCTCAATTTTGTGTGTACTGCCCCAGTCCCTTATAACCTGCCTCCTTCCCACCTTTCCTATGTACTTACAACTTAGTCCCTTTAACATACATCATGATCCAGTAACCTCAGCCTCCTTGTTCTCCCTTGTTCAAGGCACTCCATCTCCATTTTCTGTGAAGCTAAATCTCCTGGTCTCCCTGTCTTTCTGTAAATCAGGTTATCTCCAATTGATCCTCTTGGTATCTTGTTTATACATAACTGCATGTAGTCTCCCTCTATCACATTGTGAGCTCCTTGACAGTAGGGACTTGGTTTTGGAGTGGACATTAAAATGCTTCTTGACTGGTAAGTGATTGGGACTACCTACTAAAGTTAATAGACTCATGGAGGACCAGGATGTTAGGACAAGGAGGAACTTTAGTAATCATGTAGTCAACCCCCTCATTTTATACATACAGGAGCTAATATCCAAAGGTTAACTGACTTTCCCCAATGTTATACAGGCAGTACAGAACCTGAATGTGAATAGTGAACTGTACTAATGAAATCAAATCTGTCAAAGCCAGAATTACATAATATTTTTATGTGGAAACTTGAACTTCTGTATCTAGCAAAATTCCTAGCAAACTATGTAATTAGTAGTGTCTATTTTACAAGAGATTTTAACCATTTTGGTGACATGGTGACTTCCTTAGTGAAGCCTCTGAACTCTAATTGAGAAATAAGTTTTAAAGGCAGAAAATAAAATACAGTCTTATAAAGGAAGCTAATTATATTGAAATATAGTTAGCAAAAAAATGCGTTCATAAGATCCCAGGTTACAAACTCCTGCTCTACGCTTAAAACCTGTTCATAGAGTAGGCTAAATGTTTATTTGAGGAGGGGGTAGTTAGTTAACCCTTCAACCAATCAACAAGCTGTTAATAAATAGGTAGAACAAGGGGCCTGGAGTCAGGAAGATTTAAATTCAAATCTAGCTTTAGCCACTTACTAGTTTTGTGACTCCGGGGAAATATCTGTCTAATCTGTCTGCTTCAATTTCCATATTTGTAAAATAGAAATAATAATAGCACCTTCCTTCCAGGATTGTTGTGAGGGACAAATAAGCTATTTGTAAATAATTTTGAAAATCTTAAAAAACTATTTAAATATCAGTTACTGTAGTTATTATTATTATTATAATTACTTGCTAGGTAATTTGCTAAGCTCTATTGATACAAAAATAAAAAATAAAAGTCTCTAATCTCAAGCAAACATTTAAATGGAGGAGATAGCATGAATATATAAAAACACATATAATTATAAATGAAATGAGAGTAGGGTAGTATGGGGAGACACTAAAAGCTAAGGGAGGCAGGAATCAGTAATGACTTCATGTTGAAGATGACCTTTAAGTTGAATCTTGAAGGAATATAGGGATCTCAAGTGCATTATAGGT
Source organism: Sarcophilus harrisii (assembly GCF_902635505.1). Taxonomy (NCBI): domain Eukaryota; kingdom Metazoa; phylum Chordata; class Mammalia; order Dasyuromorphia; family Dasyuridae; genus Sarcophilus; species Sarcophilus harrisii. The sequence continues at coordinate 476,121,434 of NC_045426.1, forward strand.
ATGGGATTTGGGGAGGTGAGAAAGGGTATCCCGAGCAGAGGCACATGATACTTTAGATGAGGTGAAGTATGTTAAAAACCATAAAAAGGAATTACAAGTTTTAATTTAATTCCACTACTGACAAAGAATAAAGCAGAAAAACAGTTCAATTATTTTCATCAGTGGTATTTTATAATTTTATAATCTGTCTCTAATCTACCTTTCTAACTTTATCTACCACAACTTCCTTGTATGAACCCTTACTATCTACAGACAAATCTATTCACTGTCTCTCATTGTTTTGCTCCTGATATTCTACCATTGCAGAATGCCATCTTCTTCAGCATATCTGTGTCCTGCTTATAATCCAAAATTAAGATCAACTCCTATATGTCTCATGAGGACTTCCTTGACCACATCAACTTACAGAGATGTCATTCACTTCTGAATTCACCCACCAAGAAAATGAACTACCATAGCAAATGGTGTTATGTCCTAACTGGAAGTTTTTAAACAGCTTAGTGAAACAGTAGAAAGCTGGATCCAGAGTTAAGAACAACTGATTTCAAATCCTCTCTCAGACATTTAGTAGCTGTGTGATCTTGAGCAAATCATTTACACTTCATCTCCTCCAAGTTCCTTACTAAAAAATGGGGATAATAATAACACTTACCTCCCATGGTTGTTATGGGGATAAAATGAAATTAAATTATAAAGTACTTTGCAAAATGCTTTATAAGTAAAGGTTTTTGTTATTATCATTATTCAACCAAAAATTGGATGATTGAATATTTGCTAGATATGTTTAAAAAACTTTTCTGGTTCAGATTTGAGGTCCCTTTTAAATTTTAAATTCTGTAATTAAAATAAAGACCTCCCAAAAATAAATGATGATTCCTGTAATGCACATATCATTAAATTGCTTAGCAAATCCTTCCTTGCAAAACTGTTAAAAAGATCACACTCAGAAGAGATAATCAAAGAAGGAATTTCACAGAATAACATTAACCATAATGCAACCTCATTTATTTCGTTTCTACTAACTGGGAAGTAATGAACCAAGTTACTTTTATTGATATAACTACTAAATGTTCAAGGCCTTGATTATATGACCCTGGACAAGTCACCTAAATGTTGTCTGCCTCAGTTTTCTCAATTGTAAAATGGTGATAGGAATACAACTATCTCCCAGGTAGAGGAAAATCAAATGAGATATTTGTAAAGTGCTTAGTACCTAGTACATAACAGCTGATTATTCCTCCCTCCCTCCCTTCTTTTCTCCCTCTTTTCCTCCTTCCCTCCCTTCCTCTCTTCCTTCTTTCCTCTCTCCCTTCCTTCCTTCCTTCCTTCCTTCCTTCCTTCCTTCCTTCCTTCCTTCCTTCCTTCCTTCTTTCCTTCCTTCCATGTAAAGATCCCAACAGGTCTCAGATTGACTTAGAAAATCACATATTATCTATGTTTTATTGTATTTTTATTTATTTTATAAAATATTTCCCAATTATATATTAATCTGTTTCAAGCGGAACTCAGAAATGTTGTGGGCTACAGGTTGCAGAATTTGTGACACTTCTGGTTTACAGCAATGAAATTAAATGTTCGTGATGAAAAGGTCTAACTTTATAAAACAGTTAGATTCTCTACTTTAGAATAAATGCAATTTATTTTACCTTTGTTAATGACAACATTTTTAAAGGTGAAAATAAGATGCTGAGAAAATAAAGCACATAAATTTCCCTACTTAATACCTATTGAACTGAGATATACTTTGAATAGGTTTATAACTGAAGAACAATAAATTGTGAAAACTCCTAGGGACATATTGATGGAATAATCTTTTCTTTTAGACTTCAGCAAAACTGAAGGGTTGCTAGTGAAAAGTTAATTATTGAAATATTATGGAGAATATGCAAAAATGTTTGTAGCAGCCCTTTTTATAGTGGCAAAGAACTGGAAACAGAGTGGGTACCCATCAATTGGGGAATGGCTGAATAAGTTGTGATATATGAATGTTGTGGAATATGATTGTTCTATGAGAAATAATCAACACAATGATTTCAGAAAGGCCCGGAGAGACTTATATGAACTGACACTAAGCAAAGTGAGCAGAACCAAGAAAACATATACAGCAACAACAAGATTATGTGATGATCAACTATGATGGACTTGGCTCTTTTCAACAGTGAGGTGATCTAGGCCAATTCCAATAGACGTGCTGGAGAGAGCCATCTGCATTCACAAAGAGTACTATGGGGACTGAATGTGGATCACTATGTGGATCAACATAGTATTTTCACCTTTTTTATTGTTGTTTGCTTGCTTTTTTTTCTTTCTCATTTTTTTCCTTTTGGATTTGATTTTTGAATTGCATATAATTAACTTATATTGGATTACTTGCTGCCTTGGAGGGGGGTAATAGGAAGGGAGGGAGAAAAATTTGGAATACATGGTTTTGCAAGGATGGATGTTGAAAACTATTTTTGCATGTATTTTGAAAATTAAAAAAAAACTATTATTTTTTAAAAAAGGTGATTTAGCTCTATTTGATGCCAAAAGAAAGAAAGAAAGAAATATTACAGAGAAGCCTTACAAACCCAGAGCAGACATTCTAAACTGCAGAAAGAGTCACAGGCTTGAATATGAAAATTGCACATAAAAGACTACAAAGACAATGAAATTCTACATATTGCAGAATTTCCCAGCTTTTATATTTTTGTCCCCAAACACTCCTCTGTAGGAGAATCCAAAAGGAATATGGGAAGTATAAGTGCCTGAATTGAGAAACTAATCACCATGAGTCAAGGAAAACCTGGGAGAAGTGGTCCTCAAATAGGAAAGGCTGTTCAAGTCAATACTACACAGCCAAGCTAGTAGATGAAGGGATGAAAGACTACAGATACTCATCAAATAGCAAGCCCCAAAGAGTCTAGCTGATGGACTCACCCCCTATAGAGATGGTGGGCTGAGAAGAGCACAGTAGCTGAACAGCTTGCCTTACCAAGTCTATCAAGTTCAGCAGCTGCTGCCCAGTGGTCAGGCAACCTTTGATCTATTCTAGCAACAGGCTAAAATGTCTAACAGAGAAACTGTACCCTATGCGGAGCCATCCCAGCTTGCCAAAGCCCTACAATGAACTCTGTGTAGACCCTCTTGATAGAGGACAGCGACACCTTTTTTTGGTTTCACATCCTACTTTTCCCCATTCCCAATTCTACACAAATTAATAGGAGAATATGTCCCTGGTCTTGAGAGAAATACTTTGTAACTGCTGATGCTATATGAATAAATGACTTTTCTAAAAAACTTAGTCTAGAAGCTGATTACTGAAAGGAGTCGTACCATTGGAGGTTAATGAACTAGTACTTGAGGATAACTATCTACAGGCTATTACTAGAATCCTGGCAGAAGTAAGCTATCTCTCCAGCCATAGTCTCAGGGAAAACTGAGACTATGATCCTAAAAATGACCTGACATAAAGAAATAATCAGCTTCTGACCAAGCCTTAAATAGGTAAATGAATCTTTTAGTTCCATATTCTAACAAATAATTCTTTTAGTATTAGGAGGTTTATTTAGTCATAACAGAGGAAAGATGTTCAATAAACACATTCAACGAGGATATCACATTGATTCAGTTAAGTACAAATCACCTGCCTCCATGTTGCACCATAATAGCCCACCAGTTAAGTATTGGGGCCCAGAAGGAGTCCCTCATAGTTTTTTATACTCAGGTCATCAGGAAACCAGGGCAACATTTTGAGCTTTAATTCTCCAGAATCAATAAAATCTTGAGAATGGCTTCAATCATTTTTAAGAAAGAACTGGCCTAGTTGAAATAGGATAGAGCCTTAGAAAATTGTTCTCCACACTCCAAATAACTGAAATAGGTCTATTATTCAACCTATCTTACTTTGCAACACTTTGTTACAGTTAGTTTTATAGTACAGTATGTATCTGTAGTAAATAAAATGAGGCAAGTTAAAATTTTTCTATAGTTTACATAAAATTAATTCAGCTTGGTCTTTCCAAATTAATAAAGATTTAAGTATATCAAATGGTAGGGAGAACCTGATATAAATAAATATGTTGCTCTCTCTCATAAAATAGAAATAACATTGTACTCTTGAAAAATAATAAAATAGATTCACCAACAGAAAAAGTAATGGCATTTTGATTCCTACACAAAGATGTATTATAGGAACACATATTTCCTCTTTTTATCTAGGGACAGTTTCAGATATAAAATTAAACTCTTATGATGATGATACTTGTGACAGCAAATCTTTAAGTTAGAAAAAACTTTTAGAATATTTAATTAGCATCACAATGACTGACCACAATTCAGAGGATTAAGAAGCACACAAGTTGTAGTAGTTTCAGACATAATTTTTGAGACACAGCCAAAATATGAATTTGTTTTGCTTGATTTTACACGTTTGTAACATAGGTTTTGTTCTTTTTGCATTCTTAGGGTACAGGGAGGGAGAAGTTGAAGAGAGAAGGCAGATCATCATTTGAAAAAAATTAATTTCATTTAAAAAGGAATACTTGATCAGAGTGCATTCACTATTAAGCACCAGACACAGAGTCAATAAGCCTTGAATTCAAAACCTGACTTAGACATTTATAAACTGTGTGAAACTCTGGGCCAGTCAACTTAATATCAGCCTCAGTTTCTTTAATTTTATAACATGGATAATGATAATACCTAATTCTTGTTGTGAGGATTAAATGAGATAATAAAAATAACATGTTTTGTATACCTTAAATCATTCCATAAATGTTATTATTATATACTCTTAATACATAACAACATAACTTCAGATGACCTCAAGACAAAGGCATGTGTTTGGCACACCTGATGAAATCTAACTTTTATTTTAACATAAATAACTTCTGCCATGGATGCTTATCTTGCCCTTAAAATTTTCTGGCAGATAAAGTAAATTTCAGTTTAACTTTCGCAATGCTAGAATTCATCTCCCAGGGAAGAATACATAGAAGCAATATATGAGAAAATCTTAATATCACAATAATCTTAATTCAGTATCTCAAAAATCTTATTCAAAGGTTGTAAACTATCTTAATAGATTAAAAACTGACTAAGACATTTAGGATATGCTATAAATACTAAAAATCAATCAGTAATCTATTATTATTATATGGAATCTATTGGGTGAAGGTGACCTCTCTGAAATACTTTGGGCTGACCTTTTAGTAAAAATCACTCTTCAACTCATCATGTCTCTCCATCACATCCCTTAAATATCATAACCATGTAAACAAAATATTCACAACCCTCCTTTGAATATCATAAACAGCTAAACAAAAAAAATTCAAAACACTTCACTAATCCACTTCCAAAAATGCTCACTCCCAAATATTAAAAGATTTCAGATTTTTAAGAACAGGGATAAGAGTATACACCTTTTATGATATTACTTGTTATAATACTTGTTGATAAATTCACTTATTGAATCAATAATTCAAAAACTCAGTTCAATAGCATTTACTGAATTCAATCCAATAAACATTAATGCTTACTCTGTATAAGGAATTATTATAGATACTATGAGTGATAGAAAGAAATATGAGGTGTTTTCTATCTCCAACAAGTTTATAGTCCAACAGGGAAGATAAGACATATACATACTATTATTCAATATAAAGTGACAGGACCAGGGTTCTTTGTTCTTTTCCTTTAGGAAAAGCTAACAAAAACTGTAACTTGATTGACATGGGGAAAGGTAAAGTTGAAGCTATGTCTTCTTAGACTAAGCTTCCTAGTGGCCTCTGGCCATGTTGAGATGATTTTGGAGTCACATAGAGGCATTATGAAGGATATATAGTTGGTGAAGGACTCCCTTAATAGATGTTTGAAGATTACATCCTGCCTTGACAACCAGATGCCTTTCCATGTAAAGATGAAGGACACATTACATCTTTAGAAGTAAGTACCACTGCTTCCTTGTTGCATATACTTCATGTGTTTTAGGTAAGGAAACCTCTTTTTACTATTCATTCATTTACATGGATCTCATTTTATCTGAACATAAAATTTGAACTCAAAAATGTTGACACATGCATAGTACAAGAAGGAAAAAAATACCCTGCCCTCTTAAAGCTTTACGATTCAGTGTCATGGGGTGCCACAATCAAAGAATTCATTAACTAGGTCCTGTCAAACTTCTGCAGAGCTGAAGAACCTTTCTGTACTTCATATGCTATTTCTCAGTCTCTAACAGAAATGGACCTGAAGGCTTTCCAACTTGATAGATGTTGGTAGAGACTGTGCCACTATTGCAGGCTTGAAAACTTAGCATCATCTCTGCACCATGCCAGAGTAGAAGGAATAAAACCATATATTCTAGTACTAAAAAGTTGGATTTTGATAAGTGCAAAGTACTACTAGGATTCAAAGGAAGGTTATATCTGTTTGAGGCAATAAAGAGGAATCAGAAAAGAGATCATATTGGAGGAAGAATTATTTAGTTCTTCAAGGATGGCTGTGATTTATTTATTTTTTAAAATAATAATAGCTTTTATTTTTCAAAATACAAGCAAAGATAATTTTGAACATCTGCCCTTGCAAAACCTTGCGTTCCAATTTTTTCCCTCCCTCTTCCCTTCTCTCCTCCCCTAGAAACAAGTGATTTAATATAGATTAACATGTGCAATTCTTCTAAACATATTTCCATATATATCATACTATGCAAGAAAAATCAGATCAAAAGTGGGAAAAATGAGAAAGAAAAAAACAAGCAAACAAACAACTAAGATGAAAATACTATATTGTAATCCACATTTAGTCTCCAATAGTTGATGTGGATGTCTCTTTCCAACACAAGACTATTAGAATTGTCTTGAATCACCTCATTGTTGAAAAAAGGAGGGCTATGATTTAAAGAGGCACAAAAGTGGCATCCATGTAAAGAGAACAGTATGAACAAAGAGACCTTTTTGAAAAAACAGGACCATTTAGGGCATGATAGGTAATCTAATGGAAATGTATAGGAAATTTATTTAATGAAAGTTAAAGGTAAGAAAATTGGTTGGTGCCATATTGCTGAATGCTATCTATACCAAATTGAGTAGTTTAGATTTTATTCATTGGGAAAAGATGGATTCTGACAGTTTTTAAACAAGAAAATTGATTCTTTAGGAATTAATCAGCTTTAGCAAGACTGACATAGCAATTGGTTTAAGAATGTATTAGAATGGAAGAGAATAGCAGTAAGCAACCGATCTAGAGGTTAGTTTTGAGGGCCAACTAAGCCCAGATGTGGAGTAGCCACATTTTTTTTTTTGGTCCAGAAAAATCTCTTTTGTTTTGTTTGACCCTGCAAATAAGGACGAAGCACTTTAACTTTTAGGATACCACTGCCAAGGCAAGCCTTCCAGGAAGTAAGGGCAGTATCTATTTATGTGTCATCTTCTCTCCTACTTCTGCAGTGAAGGATGTTAAGCAGAGGGATTTCATGGAGGGGGGGGGGGGGGGGTTCACTTGCTCCAGTTTTCTGGGAAGCACAGAGTTGATTTGGCTCTAGTCAATCAGAGCTGAAGAGCCAGAAATCAGTACAACAAGGGTGAGCAAACTCAACTGCCAGTTGGCTGAACAGCCTGTGAGCAGAGTGCCATTGGGCTTAGCAGCAGCTGGGAAAATAGGGCAGGGCAGGTCACCCATGGAGGAAATAAATGGAGATGGGGTGGCTTAAGGGATCCTAAGGTATAGCAGCTGGATGGGGGCAATCAAAGCAGGCCAGAGTTGATCTTACTAAAGCTGTCTTTGGTTGGAGTGAATGACCTGTGGCACAGTACACTGAGCTGGGATGATCCTCCCAGTATTTGCCCAGTCCTGTCTGCTCTGCCTGTCTTCCATAGCTTCTTCTCTGTGCTGTCATTTTAGAAAAACACATTCCAGAACTTGAATCTGGCTTATATAAAACTTTTGGAGGACTGTTCTAATGTGACCACAATACTGCCTCAAAATCAGAAATGCAGGCTAGGGAGGGTGTGGAGCCACTTAAGAGGTCTCCAGCCCTTTTGAGTAACAAAATTTCCAAGGAAAAAGGGTTAGAAACATGAGAGAAAAAATTCCATGTCTTTTATGCAGGGCTACCTTGGAAGTTTACTTGATCCTGACAGATAACAGGTGTTGGAAAATTACCATTTCCAGCTTAAATGCCAGCAAGCCGACTCCATATACTGTGACTGGCTACAATTCTGGAAAATTACTTCTGCTATCTTTTCTGCATATTAAAAATCCCATTTTCATAATCATGGTCTGTATCCAATTCATTAAGCTGTTATGTTTCTCCCTTGTCCTGTCTCTCCACCATTACTAGTTTAGCATACTTAAAAAAAAAAAAAAAAAAAAGGAACCCAGAAATTTCTATTTCTGCTTCACAATTTCACTGAGCTTTTCAAGTTCATCATGCTGGTTACATATGTCTGAGAAATGGGGAAGATCAGCCAAAGGGCATAGGTTATTATTGTTTAGTATTTATGAAGCAGTGAAAGCATGTACATATGTGTATATATATATATATATATATATATATATATATATGTTCCACTTTCAAATATGAGACTAAAATTCTACCATGAAGCACTGATTTCATTCAATCAGATGGTAATAATAATAATAATAATAATAGCATTTGTAAAACTCTTTCAGATTTGAAAAATACTTTATATATGTTATCTAATTTGGCTTCAAATAATCCTGTGATATAGGTGCTAGTAGCCTCATTTTACAGAGAAAAAACTGAGGTTTAGTAAAGTGACTTTCCCAGAGTCACAGAGCTAGTAAGTATCAGAGGTGAGATTCAAACTCAGAACTTCCTGCCTACAAGTCTAGCATACTATTCACTATGGTACCTAGCAAAATGGCACACAGAAAAAGTTCAAGGACATATAGGGGGAAATACTGATGCCTACTTTTTTAGAAACTTAAAAAAACTGAGTATGGACTGGATTACCTCATAAGGAAATGAGGTCCTACCACTGAAAGTCTACAAGCAGAAGCTAAAATCTACTCAGTAAGAAGTTAAGACTTTTAAAATTCTATTATTAATGATTTTGTCATCCATTCATTAAATACAAACTACTATCTCCAAAAGGTCCTGAACTAGGTCCTGAGAGAACACATTCCTGAGGAGAAGTTAAGCCATGGTAAGACAATCATAACATGTGGCAGATGGTAGTCTACAATCTAGCTTATATAAAAGCTTTGGACTATCTTAATATCAGAATTGCAGGCAAGGAAGGATTTGGAGCCACTTAAGAAGATTCCAGCCCCTTTTAATAACACAACAAAATTTCCAAAGTAAAAGAGTCAGGAACAGAGAGGAAATTTGTCAAATGAAAGATACATATCAGTATTATGTGACTTGAAAAAAAGGAAGAAATCACTCTTGATTAGGAGGGATTGTGGAAGGATTCATGAATAAAACAGTATTTAAGCTTAGCTTTAAAACAGGGTAGGATTTAATAATTGGAGATAGAAAATAGAAGGAGAAGAATGAAGTATAAAAAATAAATGTGGCAAAAAGGCAGATACAGATGGCCTCTGAAGTATTTCCAACTCTGAAATTATTCTATTATTTTCATTCATCATGAGATATTATTCTCATATTCTATGATTCTTTGAGGGTAACATTTCAGGAAGAGAGAAGGAATGAGTGAAGGCACAGAAACAAGTCTGGACAATAAGAATTAATACAGTTTTCCCAGAGCACTGAGTAGATTAAACTGAATGGACTGGGGGGCTTAAATAAAGAAGAAATGAGAATTAAAATTGGACAAGTAAGGCTTCAGCCATTGAGAAAAAAGAGTCTGGAATTTGTCTGATAGAAGATTTGGGAGCATGAAAGTGGATTGTCAAAACTTCACCTTTAGGAAGATTATTCCAATAATAGTGAGTAGGACAGATTTAGGAAGAATAGATTAAATAATTTAAGAAAGTATTCCATTACTCTGTGTAGGAGGTAATGAGGACCTGAACTAAGATAGCAGCACAGTGAGAAGTGAGAGGTGCTGAGTAGACAAAATCAACAGAACTGAAAAACAACAACAACAACAACAACAACAACAACAACAACAACAACAACTTTAATTTATACATTATCTACATATTTTCTCCTGTCTACATAATTTCTTCTCCTTAACCCCCAAAGAGCTATGATCTAAAACAAACTTTTTTAAAAGGGGAAGAAAAAAATCAGCAAAACTAGTCAAAAAATAAGAAGAATGACAATGACTCTCATTTTAATATCATTTTAAGATTTGCATAAAACTTTACAACTATTATTTTATCCTCACAATTACCTCAGGAAGTACTATTATTACTTCATTTTACAGGAAACTGAGCAGCCACAGGTTGTAACTTTACCAGAGTCATACAGCTATTTTATATATATATTAAATACCTGAAGTTATATTTTGAATCAGGTCTTCAGACTTTAGGTCCAGTGCAACCTGACTGTCTCTAAAAACAAACAAATAAAAAAATGCCTCTTCTCCCCCACTGCCAACATGATGGACTTGCTGGAATTTTTTAAAATGATAGCATATTGGAAGAGTTCAGTGTTATTCTAAGATTTTAGAATTAGCCAACAATGAAGATGGTGAGATAATTAATAGAGGAATCAGAAGTCACAACTCCAATTGCTTTGTGCAAAAGGAAAAAAAAGAGGATATACATGAAAGTAGGAAAGAAAGTTGGAATAGGGTGGGTTCTCTAAAGAATTTCATCTTCAAGACTGATTGAAGACTGGTTGCCATTATTTTATCAGTTTGAAGTTAAAAGAGGAGGAGGAGGAGTAGTTAGAAGATGCCAAAATGACTCCTTTTTATAAATGTCAAAATCTTATCATCTTGTGATCTTTTCACTGTGGGAGAATGGAAAATAGGTTTTTGCCCGGAAACTGTGGTGGGACTAAGGTTTAGAAAGATCAGAAGTAGCAAAGGAACACTATAAAGGGAATTAGAAACAATATTTAAGATGAACAAAGACTAAGAGGACAAGTTGTGGTGATAAAATATTATGAACAGTAAGGAACTTGTGGTTGCAAAATGGTGGAAGTTAATTCTAGAAGTTTTCCTTTGAATTAGTAAGAATGAGGGGTGAATGAAATGTGATGAGGGCTTTTATGGCAAACAGGGTGGATTCCTTCCATCTCCATTCAGTTAAAAAAAAAATTTCTTTTTGAATTCCTCTTTGCAGTTATTTTTTTAAGATAAGGGAAAAAAAACCTCAACAATAACCAGGCAGAGTTCTCTGGGATTCCACCCCACTTAAGCTTCAGAAGTGAGTCAGAATGAGAAGAACAAGTGGGAATGCCAAAGAGGAAGTTTAAACAGTAAAAGTAGGAGATGATCATGCTTTTAGTAAATGCGACAGAGGGCAGGTCTGGAAAGTTTGACAAGACAAGTGATGAAAAAAGAAAAGGAACTTTGTGAGAACTAGGGTTTAAGAGGTCAAGAAAATAAAGCTTGTATCATTCCATTGAGATAAACAGAATAACAAAGAAAACAGATTAGTAGATCTTAGTATAATGATTAAGGGCAAAAAATATCTTTGACAAAAAGATGGTCAAATGACCTAGAGATGTGACATGATGACATTCAAGAAGGCATGAGATAGGCAGAAGGTAGGAAATGAGCAATGATGGATTTAAATGGTGGATAAAAGCTATAGTATGAAAGTAGCTGAATTTTCAATTAGACACAAGTCAAGTAAAAATAAAAAGAGAGACTACAGTATGAACTAAGGTTTCCTTAAAGTAGACAAACATATATAAGGAGTGGGCTCATTGAAAACTGGGTCTCAAATTTGGCTTCTGATTGGAGGCCAGTTTATATACTGTGGCCCTAATCAAGTCATTTAACATTTCAATGCTCCAGGTAAATCTCTAAGATTAGAAGTTTCAGGGCAGATGATGACCTACTCTGGTAAAGATAGTTCTCTTACATTGGAAAAATCACACGTTTTGTCCAAAATGAACCAAAAAATAAAAATCTTACAATCTTTTTGGTATTATATGTAAAATATCCCAATTCATTAAGATGAAGAAATTTCAACTACAGAATACAAACTGCTTGTAGATAGACAGCTTCACTTTTGTTTTGGTTTCTTGAATGGTTACAGCAGAGCCTAACACCTGGTAGATGCCAAATAAATGTGTGTTGAGTAGAATGGGGAATGGTTAGAGAATAGATAAAATATTTAGAACCAGGAGTATGTGTAGCGATTAGACTGTTGATTTTGGAGAGAAAAAGATGTGGAACCAAATGCTGGTTTAGATACCTCCTCCCTTTGACCCTCTCAACAAATCATTTTAATCTGTCAGCCCACATAAAATGTGGGATTTTCAAGGTTGCCTTTCATGCTAAATCTGTGAGTGTAAAGTATGAGGGTCTTTACAGAACATCCCTGGTTCTGAGTACCAGATTAAGAATACATAACACCATGATATAAGACTACTAGATTTACAATCCATTTTAATGGACCTATGTTCAAATGCTTGTTCTGCCACTTAGTACATCTATGTGACTTTGACAAGGCTACCTAACCTAGAAAGGTCTCCCCTATCTCAATGAGGGAGACCAAACTAGACAATGTCTAAGGTCCCTTCCAACTCCAATAAATTTAGGATTCTATGATCCATTATTGGAACATCGAAAATTGGTCTCTACCACTGTCATTGGGTTATCTACTTGTGTTTGTACAACTGTAGGTGTTTGTTGCTCCATATCACTCTCAGGCCTACAAATTTAATTCTGTTTAAATCTCTCTGTACTTGACATTTTGCCAAGTAGGTACTTAGTAAATGTTGATGAACTGCAAATTTAGGAGTTGCCACTTGATTTTTTTTTAAAAGCATATGTTTTAAAATGAAAAAGGATACAGATTACTGTTTATTCTGGAAGGTTTATTTTTAAAAAGCATGTGAGCATCTTCCAAAACAATTGGCAAAATGTTTTCACTGTGGTCTCACTTTGTTCTGTATACAGTATGACATTCTTCTTCCTTCTTCCCCGCTACACAAGTATATCTAAACAGAACATTTAATTGATCTAAATTACATTATATTTGATATTAGTGGCCTCTTTTTTTCCCCAAGTAGAAGATAAACAGGAAACAGATAATTCAAGTGATTTAAACAGCAGCTGATTGCATGTTAAAAATGCTTCTTATCTCCATTTCAGGTTTTAATTGTATACACAGAAATGGGTTTTCAATATTTATGTAAAACTACTTCAAAATTTAAAATATATTTTAAAATTCCTGAAGTGGTTAAAAATGTTCACAATGTACTCTAAGCAGAAAAAAAAAAGAATGACAGTCTTGGAGGAGTCTTTTTGTTTCCTAAACAGAACAATACTTTTACTTCAGGGCTTGTTTCTTATTAAGACTATATCAAATAGTAAAACAGGAATATGAAGTGCAAAGAGAAAATGAACTCTGCCTAAGGAGAGTTTAGGGCATTTTTTTTTTCCTCGCATGAAATGGAACACATGATGACTATTAAATTGTATTTCCTTTTCCTTTCACTGTCAGATTTTTTTTCCCCACAAATGACTGTCATTATTAGTGTCTGAGAGATATTTTTTATATCAGTGATACTACTATTTGTCCTAATTCATAACCTCTATATGCTAGGAGGAGGAGTCAAAAGTGAGAGACCCATACCATCCTATGTAAGCTACCTAGTATATATTATATATATTCTACTATTATAGGTTATGTTCTGGATATAATGAGGAAGAAGGTACTGGTATTTGGGAAGGGTAATAATTATGCAATTGTTCCTCCAAATATCTCAAACAGAGAGAAAGTTGAGTTATTTTAAGAAGAAACCCAAAGCATTCATTCCTAGTATGGTAGAAAGAATAACAGACTCAGAATAAAGAATAAAATGGTTTAGAACCCCATTAAACTGTAAGTTCTTTGAGGGCAAGGGCTATCTTTTGCCTCTTATTGTATTTCCAGAGATTAGTACAATGCCTGGCACATAGTAAATCTTAATAAATGTTTACTGAATAAGACTGCTATAAATTGTCCCAATGTGTTCCTAGGCAAGTTATTTGAATTACTCTGAATCTCAACTACAATACGAGTTGGAGTAGATTATTTTATAAAATTTGATATAGTGAGAAAATCCTATAATTCTATGATTCTTTCACCAAGTTCCATGACCCTAGGCAATTAAAAACAAAATAAAATCAAACCAGTGGATACTGACAGAAAGTGGCTGATAACATATTTTTTGCTGTCTTAGTAATTCTCTCATCTCTCTGCCATGTAATAGAAGATATATTTCATCACTGATTCTCTGGAATGTTTCATTTTTATACTTTATTTTAGTCACTGTCTATCCTGACTGGTTATTTAATCAGTAATGTCTTATAAATAGGGTTCCTTCCTACCTACTTACAGAATTGTGAATGACTTAACCTATAATAATGCTTGGAGAAAGCAAAAATTTTCCATCAATTTCCAAAAGTTTCCCCAATTTTTTTTTAAGTGACAGGACAGAGTGTTTCTTATTGCTAAAATCTGGACTACCTTTTGAATATTTCACAGATCGCAGAACATGATCTTTTGATTTGCCATGTCCGATTCTGAACAAGGAAGATGGCTCAGTATCCAATTGATCTATTTTAATTTCAAGGTTGGCAAACTAGGTATCTGGCTTAGGGAGATAAGCTCTTCCTTATCTTGAGAAAGGAATATTTTTAGTTACTGCATAGAGAAAATTACTGTGAATAATGCTTAAGCTGACTATAGCTCAGGTATAACTGTAGCAAAATGCAAAGTTAATATTAACATTTCATGGGAAATTTTTTTGTTCAGTGAGACAACCATCAAGATGTCCCCTAGCAAAAACAACCTATACTGTGACTGATATAAGATTTCTCTTTTGTAAGCTGAGACATATGCTGACACATTTTATAAAAAACTCATGAGCAGTAAAAGTTTTTCTGAGGTAGAAAAATGTCTTGGAGTAAAAGCAGAAGATAAGAAGGATTTGAGAAAACTTAAACCCATGTTGAACATCAAAAGAAAAGACTTCAAGCTTCCTATAAAGGTGAAGGTGAAGAAAAAAAAATAAATAAACATCCCAGAGGAACAATAAGAGAACTTATCTTTTCCTTCAAGGCAGAGAGATGGGAGAATACAAGGATGGTAAATGATGGCCATAAGCCAAGGCCTCTATATCTGTTGTTATAAAACTATTTTCTGGGGAAATGAAGTCCACTTTTTTGTATTTGACATAAAAAAAAAAAAAAAACTAATGCATTTTATTAAGCTCTTTTGTTTTTATATACTTGAATAATTTCCCATCTCATCTGCAGGCTGAATCTTCCTTTGTAAGAAAGAAAACAAAGTAAGCTAAACCAGAAGAAATAAGAGAAAGTGATATCCTAGTAGATGGGAGCATCTCTCTGCCATGAGGGAGAAGATATTTCACTAATGCTTCTCTGGGATATTTCAGCTTTGGGATGTGTGTGTGTGTGTGTGTTTTCTAGTATTCGGAGTTCCTACTTATTTTTAGTGATTTTTTTCCCCCATTTACTTTGTTGCCATCTGACTATATATATTTGTTTGCCTGATTCAGCTTATTTCAATTTCTATTCATTAACACAAAATTTCCCATGTTTCGCCATATTCTTTACATCCATATTCATCTATGTGTACTACACAAGATTGTTCAAGTATCTATAAACACCTTACTTTTTTTCAGGCATCTCCCTATTAGAGGACATTCAATTTGTTTTTAGTACTTTGCTATTACAAAAAGAGCTGCTACAGATATTAATATTTATATGGGAACTATTTTTTTCTTTTTAAGCTCCTCAAGATATTGTTCACTGGTGGGGATAGATAAGCTTGGGTAACCTTTCTCAGCCTCCGTTTCTGGAGATCTACTCTCCTCACTGGTGACTCCTTTTCAAATACCACTTTAGGCAAGACTGCAGATATTTTTTTCCTCAGTTAACCCTCTGCTTTCTCTGGATGCCACCTCTCCCTCAAATGCCAAATAGCTCCTGTAATTCCTCTCTTTTTCTCCCTCCTTGCTGCTATTTTCCAGAATCCTTACATATGTTGATTTCTCACATTAGGATATTCAGGGTAAATATATCTTGTTTGAATGTATTTATATTCCCAGCATTTAGCCCAGTATACCTGATATACAATTGATTAATAAATGCTCTATCAACTATTTATGTCTCATATTCCTTATTTGTAAAATGTGGAGGGGTACTTTTTGATCTCAAAGATCCCTTTCAGCTCTAAATATATAATTCTGCTATCTTTCTCAAACAATATGAAGATACGGTCTGTGAAGAATGATTATTTACAAAAATCTGTTTTCTTATTTTTTCATCAAAGATGTCTTCTTTGCCTTGTAATAATTTATTTTTTAGAAAAGCAAAATACATGTATGTATGAAACAATTAAAAGTAACCTTTATATTTTATTGAAAAGAATATGGTTGTCTTCCTTTTTTTTTAAGCTTTTATTTGTTGCAATTAATCATTTGTGAAACATAAGTAAGAGACCTAACATTATTGAACAGTTTTATTTTATATCCTTTATGGGGATTGAATGGAAATTCTCAGGGCATGAGAGCTCATCTGTGTAGGAAGTTCTTAGGTAAGCACACTCCCTCTGCCAATAGGGATTTGCACTTATTCTGCAATTTAAAGAGCCTTAGAAAGTAACTTATAACACCACAAGGTTAAGGGATTTCCACAGGCTCACAGAGCCAGCAAATACTGGGGCTGCATGTGAATACAGATTTCATGACTCCAAGTTCTGTTCTCTATCCACCAGGCCTTGTTGTCTCCTTTCATAGCATGTAATTTAATTAGTGAAACCAGGTGTTCTTAACTTTTTTCATGTCATAGACTCCTTGGAGTCTATGGACCTCTATTCAGAACAGTGTTTTTAAAGGCATTTTAAAAATACATAGGATTACCCCCCTCCCAAAATCTATTTTGTTGAAATACCCACACATATAAGTTCGAGGATCCCAGGTTAAGAATCCTTGTTTCTTAAAAAGAGGTTAGATCTTTTCCATATAGCAGCATGGGGTTTTAGACATAATTGAGAATCATCATCAGATCTGGGTCCTAAAAGCCTAATTTTTTTTTTTTTTTTTTTTTTTTTTTTTGCTGAGGCTTAACCCCAACTTAACCCCAAGTGACTTGCCCAGGATCACACAGCTAGGAAGTGTTAAGTGTCTGAGACCAGAGTTGAATTCAGGTCCTCCTGACTTCAGGGCTGGTGCTCTATCCACTGCTCCACCTAGTTGCCCTATAAAAGCCTAAGTATTAAAAATTTTCAGAGTTTATGGCTCTGGGATTTGTCTAAGGCCAAATATCCTTTAAATGTGCTCTTACACCAACTTACATTTCTCAGCTCTTTATACTTTACAAAATACTTTCAAATCCATTATCTTATTTGGTCCTCATAATAGTTCTATGAAGTAGACAGAGCAGATGTTAATCCCATTTTACAGTTGAAGAAATTTAGAGTCAAGAAATATTAAATGATTTATTCAAAGTCACATTGCCAGCAAGTGGGCAGAAGTGGAATAAGAATCCAGACCTTCTGCCTGCAGTAATTTTTTGTATGTGTGCATATTTTGTGCTGCATCAATTTTTTTTTAATGAATGCCCTAACTTATTTTCCTTAAGGAAAAGTACTTCTGTGTTTCCCAAAGCTCCCAGAAACACCTACCCCTCAAATGAATAGAGTTAGCTATTAGTCAAAAAACATCTGAGATCTTTCTCCTTAATGTTCACTTGTGACAGGTTATAAGCTCATTGACTGTTCTTCTCTCACATTACTATAAATCTCTTTTATTTTTTGATTTTTCCCCTGCTTAGTCCTTTACCAACAAGATCTTCTTGCCAGCACATGCATTAATATGTGTTCCAAGTTTCTTATTCAAAGCATTCAGGGTTCCACATTGGCAGTGATTCACCATGCTTTAGGTCTCAACTCTCACACATGCTTTTAACAAGTAAAACAGGTACCGTGGAAGGGACTGGAAGGCTAGCCTTGGATACTGAGCTTGGTTTTGATTACTCACAAAACAAACAGCAGAAGCAACAATGAAGCTAGTTTCATCACGCTATCTTGCCAGTGTGACTCAGCCTCAGCTCTCCACCTCCACTGAATATGTGGTTTGCCTACTCAGGTAAAGTAGGTTTCACAAAGGAAGCTCATTTTCCAGCTTAGTACATGCGCACATGTTAAAAACTTAACATTACACGTCATTCAAAACTTCTATTTGATCCATTCCTATCCCAGAAAATCACAATGAAGCAAGGCAGCAAGGTGATTTATGAGACCAAGAAGCAGATATTTATCTCTCTCTGGGAACTGACAACTTTAAAAACTAATTCAAATAGTAGGCCCTTAAAAATGTTTGTTCATTGACTGATCAATCATACATATTTCAAATTGACAAAAATGTTGCCCTAGGATTTCAAATGCAGGATATTTTTTCTTCTAGAATTCAAACAACTTCAGAAATTCAGAGGACCACAAGAATGCCAAAATAAAGCATTAACAGCCTGCAGCATTGCCAACTGGGCTGTGATTCAGGAGTCCCAATTACCTAACCTCAGACTGGATTGTCTGGTTTGGGGTGCCTTTTGTTGTCCCCTGAGTACTCCAGGGGTTGGCTCCAGCTTCTGTTTCATGTGCCAAAGATCCATGGTTGCACCATACCAAGATCTAGTCCCTATATCCGGCACATGTCTATTGAACTAAACTGAATGCCTAAGCACTGGTTAAAAGTGGAAAGATGTTATAAATAATATTTTTCCTCTATTGGTGTAGCCTTTAATCTCATCACAATTTATTAATTAAGGAAAGATCTTCTATCTCAGTAAAACTGTATTGAGCCATTTTCTACAGACAAGTATTTACTGGTCATCCACTGTGTTCAAGATGTTCACCTATGCAACAAATAAACATTTTTTATAGTGCCCAGATAGCATACCAAGGGATGATCAGAGGCAATAATGCCAATTCAAATTATACTTTTAAGTTTTCAGTACTCATTTATTTGTATCAATTTTAGCTTACATCAGCCTAAAAGTACCTCCTTTTCCCAAAATCTGCCAATCTGATTATAGTTATCTGAACAAAATGGGGAAATAGCTACAAGATATATAAGAAATAGGCCGTGATGGTGGTGGTGATGAAAATAGCCCAGCACACCAGGAAAAAGGCTTGAGATCCTTAGCACATTTTGTGGCTGATAATAACAGTTAACATTTACATAGCCCTTAAAAGTTTGCAAAGTACTTTACATACCTTATCTTACTTGGTCCTCAAGAAAACCCTATAGATAAGAAATGAAGACCATTGTCTGAAATCACTTTAGGGGTTAGAGATTGGCCTTTGATTTCATTGAAATAGGCAACTTCCCATAAGAATATTCTCTTTACCAAAGAAAACTGACAACTTTTCTGTAATTGAGAATCTCAAGAGAATTTTTAAAGCATTCAAAAGTTAAATAATTTGCCAGGTAATATAGACAGTAAAAATGTGCATATAGATACACACACACACACACACACACACACACACACATGCAGGCAGGAGTTACATATTTCTTGCTCTAAGGCCAGTTCTCTATCAATTATATCACGCTGTCATAATCTAAGGTCATATTCTTTCAAAACAAGATTTAAGGTAAGACTTAAAAGATATAATTTAGTTTAATTTTTTTTTCTTTTAAAAATGTATTTATTTTATTCTGGACTTAAGAAATAAAACAAACATTTTCATAACACAGAATAGGAAAAAAAATTCTATATGCACCCAATACTATAGCACGTAAATTTTTAAAAGTCAAATGCACTATAGGGGAAACAGATAGTAATACTATAACACTCGAAGGCTTTAATCTTTTCCTCTCAGAATTAGATAAATCTAACCAAAAAATAAATAAGAAAAAAGGAAATGGATAGAATTTTAGATAAACTAGATATCTTTAAATCAGGTAGAAACACATTTATAAAGAAGAGATCTAAACAGAGTTTAAAATAGAGTTAGAGCATTATACTTCAACTGATGCAAAAAAAAAAGTTAGCAAACAATTTCAAAGTTAAAGCTAAGACAGAATTAAACAGAGTAACTTCATTTTGATAAAAGGTACCATGGATAATGATGCAATATTAATATTTGATTTCATTTTCACAGGGAACTACTTATTGCATACCATTGGCTTCTTGTTTCCAGGCTTTTCTTCTTCTGGTCAGGATAGAAGCAAAAAGAGGAAGGAACTTTCTTCTTCAATCTTCCCCTCTTACTCTGATGGTATCATCATGAGGGCACTTTTAAATGGATTTTGTAGGCCCTACCAAAGTTTTAATCACTTACTCATTAATTTTTTGTATTATTTGTACTTTCAAAAAGGATGTGAGTTGATTTGCAGTGGTTAAAAAAAAAAAAGATAATTAAAAATAAAGTATAGGAGAAAAACCATGGTAAAAAAGGGGATTGGGGGATTTTTGCATCTGGGATGAGTTATGTACTGTAGCTGAACAATGATTTAAGCTCTGAGCTTTCTAACTAATAGAGTAAAAAAAGGAAACACATTGGCTTAAACAGGTCACATTGTTTAATAAAAGAAAGCATCCTAAGTTGCTCTGAAGAGAGAAACATTTTCCTGGCACTTAACTGTAGGAGAAATTATTCACATAAATCTTCATATACGGAAGCAACATAATGGACTAGGTCTTAAACTATAGTTTTAGAAGAGATGCAGAAACCATTTCTACATAAACATTTTTTATGATGACCCCCTATAAAAACAGAAAATCTTATATTATGTTATTGGACTAAAGGAATTTCTGCAGGAAGTTATTATAATATATTCTATACATGGAATTTTCTAATGATCTAACTACATACAAGGATGAAGCTATGACAAGATTTCTTAATCTGCATTCTACAGAACTCTGGAGTTCCATAAAAGATAACTAGGGACTTCTACGAGAAAATTGTGATGCTGGTGATATTCCTACCTCCCTCTAAATATTAAATTATGCATGAATTTAAATTAAGTCTGAATCAAAAAGTGTTTCTTACACACAACATTTTTCCAATGGTCACAAAAAAGCTTCTTTTATAATATTTTGCTCCAATATTTTTCCCTACCTCTGATGGGGGAAATTGTTCTCCTTGACTTTTGGGGTGAGCTCTGGAGCTCTCCTCTGACAGAGACCCACCTTTCAAGGCAGTTAAATGGTTTCATTACGATTAGCCCAGGACTACTCCTTACTTAGCTAGAATTTAAATGGTCTCATTCAGTTGGAGATCTGGATCTGATATAACTTAAGTGGTCTCATTCAACTGGAAATCTAGGCCCGGAGGCAATGACAATATTGAAGGAATCTTATTCAATAGAAACCCTAGTCTCAGATTTCTTATGAAAAAAACAATTTTAAACTCATATTTTTGCAGAAGTCAGGAGTAGGAATTATGCTTTGCCAAGGGACCTCTCCTCTTGACACAGCTGCCTACCAGGATTCATGCCTGTTGTGAAGACATTCTCTTCTCAGTGATAACCTTTTGTTATTCCTCTGCCAGGATCTCTTGCCACTCAGAAGTCTGTCTTAGCAAAGCTGGCTTCTCAGCCGAAAACAAACTTCCCTTTTCCAAGTCAGACTTTTTGGGTTCGTGAATTCTTTCACGTTGGACCTGCATCTCCGACCAAAGAGCAGATTCCCACAACTCTCTGTACTGCCATTAACCACATCAGTTGGGTATTTAAAGCTATTGATTATGTGGCTCTAAACTGCCTTCTTTCACATGTTTTTCTTAACATGCTCTGTATTTCAGCAGTGCAGCTATGCTGAACTACTTAGCTGCACCCCATTCTCTCATATCTGTATATTCATTCAGATTGTCTCTTATGCTGGATATCACTCTTATGTCTAACTTTCTAAATTCTTCTTTTCTTTCAAGGATCATTTCAGGTGCTACTGGCTCCATGAAAACTCCCAGGGTCTCTTTTAATGAAAGCACTCTCTCCTCACAATTATCTCTTTAGCCCCCAGATTCATCAAATCAGGTACTGAATGCAGTGATCTCAAAGTTTTTTTCCAGCTCACTATATATGAGCCTATAATCATATGGTTGTTATCTTTCATCAGAAGGAGCCTAAGAGATTTTAAGCATTCTAGCAAAGCTACCTTAGCTACTACCATTGGCCAGGACTGGAGAAATTAGGAAGCAATAATTATTATACTTATTACTTACACATACTACAAGCAAGTACTTGATTTTTTAGTAAAATGGGGGTGATGTGGTTAATGGCAGTGCAGAAAGTTGTGAGAATCCCCTCTTTGGTCAGAGATGTAGCCTCAACATGAAAGAATTCATGAACCCGAAAAATCTGACTGGCAAAAGGGAAGTTTATTGTCAGCTGAGAAGCCAGCTTTGCTAGGAAGACAGACTTCTGAGTGGCAAGAGGTCCTGGCAGGGAAATAACAAAAGATTATCACTGAGAAGTTTTATGAGCCAGAATTCTGAACTTGAAACAAAGGATGCTTACAAGGTACTAAGTGGAATTGATGAAACAATGGTTATCAAGTTTAGCATGGTTAGGTATGATAGATTTAATCTGACAACAAATAATGACTTCCTAAAGATATGATTGGTTTATACTAGTGTGGAGCATATAAGCAGGGACTGAGAGCTACAGAAGACAAGCGTACTAGAAGCTCTCGGAGCCAAGGAGACAGAAATTCATTTCACCTTCAGTCAGGCTCCTGGTGGCTGGCCTGGCCTCCTGCACTTCCCCCTAAGAGCAAACCAGACTGAAAGGCTCTCCAGAAAGCTGCCCAGCATCAGGCAAGGAGACAATAACACCTGGCTGTCTTTTGGTGATTACTGAGCTGAAACGAAGGCTTTCCAGAGACCCCAAGAAAACCGAACCAGAGAACGTTCCAGAGAAAAGAATGTCTTCACAGAGGGCAGGAGTCCTGGTGGGCAGCTGTGCCAAGAGGAGAGGTCCTTTGGCAGAAGCACAATTCCTACTTCAGACTTCTGCAAAGATATGGAGTTTAGAATTGTCTTTTTATAAGAAATCTGAGACTGGGGTTTTGCTGCCCCCAGGCCTAGATTTCCAGTTGAATGAGATCACTTACATTTGAGCTGCTTAGCTCAGGGAGTGGTCCTGGGCTAATCTTAATGAAACCAGTTAACTGACCTGAAGGGTGGGTCTCTGTCACAAGAGAGCTCCAGAGCTCACCCCAAAAGTCAAGGACAGTTTCAGGGTTTGCCCCTCTCCCCACCTCACAACTAAGGAGATTGTATTTTATCCTATAAACAATACAGAGACATTGAAAAAAAGAATGCATAAACTGTCTTAAAAAGTATAAACCACAATTACAAAAATCTTATTTATCAAAAATAACCTATCTAAATGCACCAGGTTCAATTTATAATTGTGTGGCCCTTCAGATGGACTTGGCTTACCAAAATAATTATTAATTAATTTACTTTTCCAACTCATATAAACTGTAAGGTTCCTGGGACTAACTCAACATTGGCTCCAAAGAGATGGGATGAGAAACAAGACTTTACAGTTCCTTTGCATTAAAAGAAATACCTAGATGATGGAACCAGAATGCCAAGGTTCTTCGGATAACTCACCGAGTATTGTGCTGGTCTGGATTTCTCAATGGGCCAGCCAAATGGGCAGAGTTGTTTCCTTGTTGATATCTGGAGACATCTCTTGCAGGAAGATAATATACTCTCTGCACCACCACCTGGACCTGTACTCCTTTCCACCTGGCTGTTCCCTGGCTTTCGACAACATCCAGAAGGGAGTCACTTATGGAGAGCTGCGCTGGAATGTTCCGTTTTGTTTCTTGGAGGTCATGAAGTCCCCCTATCCTACTTGTAGTAACAGTAGTGCACATCACCTGGCAAAGACATTGAAGAGAAATAACTGAGATTTAACTTATTAGCATTCTCATCATCAACAATCATTCAGCAAGCTTATTTAAGATCTTAATATGGGCCAAGTCCTATATTAATAAAAATAAAATAGTCCCTGTCCTCAAGGAGGTTATATTTATCATTGTTATACTTAGACAAATTCCAAGTTGTCTGCATTATTTTTTTGAAGGATAAAGTGATTTAAAAGGTATTTCTCAAACAGAGTACATCCCTAGTAACTTAATGGCTCTATGTTCAATCAAGAAAACTATTTAATACTAAAGACATCATGGAACACAATGGTCTCCAAGAAAGAATGGTTGTTTTGGATTCTACTACTTCAACTATTAATATTTGGGGCAGCTATTACAAACAAAAAGAACAGAGAGAACACTGAGTGGTATAACCTATTATATTATTATTATTATTTCCCTAGATATTCTTATCTTTTAGTTCTCCCTGAGATTAAGCCTTGTGAGCTTTAATTCACTCAGTTTCGGAACCACAAGCCTGGGGCTATTTTGCACTGATTGCAGAATCATTCAGTGAAAAGTTAGATCTATTGCATAAATTAATAAAAATCAAAATTAATAAAATAATCAAGATTAATAAACTAAAAGCCAATTAAATGATAAAATGTTAATGTATCCAGATCCAGACAAAATGACATTTCACATTTCATCTGAATTTTTCCTTTGCCAACAAAGTATTCCAACTCATCTCACTCTATCTATTAAACTCAGATAATAGTGAGCAAATCAATACTATCTCAGATTCTAGAAAGAATATGTCAGCTAACTCTGCTCTGGCCCCTCACAGCATCCTTATTTCTTCCCTTCTCCATGAATTACTTCCTTGTATGTTTTTTCTCTCCCAATTAAAATGCATATTCTTCAAGGGGCAGGGACTGTCTTAATTTTGTAAATGTATCTCCTATGCTTGTTGCATAATAAATACTTAAGTTCTTTTAATTCAATCAAATAATGTTTTTAATTTTCATATTATGTAAATAAAATATTAATATATACCTCTCCATCATAACCATCTCCCTCTCAATACTTCCTTGACAATGGAGTTTACTGCTCAAATGTTCTACCTGACTTTTGGCAAAACTGCTGAACCAAAACTCTGAAAGCATTTCTTCACAAATATTTCGCGATTCACTCTAATTCCATTTCTTCTGATTTCAGCATACAGTTCAAAATCCAACCAGAAAAACCAAAAAAGTAGTGAATTATGAGTTTAGACCCACTTAAAGGACAATAGTAGTTTTCAGAAGGAAACTGAAACCAAACTCTTGGTGCATTTTAAGATTCCCTAAAACAGGGCTGACAAATGGACCAGGGAATTTAGCATTAATTTAAAAAAAAAATAGCTTAACTTTTACATAATTGATGAAATCAGTAAAACATAATTCAATCAGAATAATATATGGAGATTAAAATGATAGGAATGGAACACAACTGAACACTAAGTTCTTGAATGGATCAAAGATCCTTCTTCCATACAGTGAAAAACAATAAAATTCCCCAATATATTTTGCTATTTATTTAGAGAGGGACAAAAGATATCAATAAATGGCTTACAGAATTTTCTCACCAACACTGAGACAAAGATTTATTTCCTAATCCAACAAGAATTTACCTGATGTCCTTTGGATTCCTGAGCAATATCATTTATTTGGCTTTTAAATCTAAACACCTGAGCCAAAGAAATGGTTTTTCTTTTTATAGGCAACATCCCCAGACAGTGCATTTTATCAGGTTTTTCTGAATCTTCTTTGACAAAGACTTTCTGGCAAAAATATGTGTTCATAATAATAGGAGTGCTTTTATCATGAAGAAGTAGTTTATACCTGCATAAAAAGAGATAAGATAATTATTTATGTGTCTGACAAAATTATTTATGTATTTGTAATTTGCATATATATGTATGTATATTGCTCAAAACAGTATAAGAAGATCACTTAATGGCAACTTAAAAATCAGCCTAAAATCAACAAAGTTGACAGCTCTCACAATAATTATTTCAATGGATACCTCTTAAGCTGATGTTTTAAGGTTAGATGCATTAAAAAAAATTTACATTAAAGTGCCTAGCTTAGGGAACTAAGTGCTCACAAGTGAAACTCTACATTTACATAGGGTACATTCAATTTAGCAGTTATCTCATACAATTTCTTGTTGACTCACATCTCCACCCTGAGTTTCTCATGGGATTAGAACTGGGATTGTTTTGTCTCCATTTATTATTTTCCCTGGAAGCATTCAAATTTGGCTCCTGTCAAAGTCTTTAAAGAAAAAAATTATCTTCAATTCTCATGCAAATGCTCAAGCAACATCACATCAAAGATAGGGTAGGTTTCTATACTTTCACAAGAATAACAAAGTATAAGGGACTGGCACACAAACCTCTAAGAAGTTATAGCCACTTTTCTTTTACTCTTTTGAGTCTTTCCCTAGGGATTTACACAGTATTCTCAACTTTAGTAATACTTTATAGTTGAGGTCCACTCCCTATCACCTTGAGTAAAAAATCTTGGGGTTGCTACAAAATTAGCAATGTCTTTCCTCTCTACTGGTCCAAGAAAACCTCTATTGGGTTTAAAGTCTTGGGTCCAAAAACTACTTTTATTGTACCATCATTGCTGCTAATTTCTTTTCCTACACTTCTGGTTTGGCCTAGGATCTTCTCACTGTCCAGCCATTGCTTTCATCTGCTAACATTTCCAGAGCCATAGAGTTTCCTGGTGGGCCCAGAAGATGCTCAGGTTCTCTCTTTGGGAAACATACTCCAAGTGTCTAAATCCTCTCCCCATTCTATCTTTGACTGTCTTTCGCTCCCCCCCCCCCCCATCTCTGTTTCTTTTTTAAAGGTCAAAGACAAATGTACAAATACAGTATTAACTTATTTCAACAATGACAAGGTATTATCTGATTGATAAACATCCCTGAAATTTTTTCATCAAGGTGGGTTTTATCCAGTGATTGCAGAAGATTACTTAGAGAAACCATCAAAAAAACAAGAACAAAGGCTTCATCCATGGAAGCCTAGGTAATGAAGAGTTAACTTAAACAAAAGGTTAAATTTGTCAAGGGAAGCTTACAATTCATTAAGAAGAAACAAGAGAGATTCCAGAGGGGCTTTACCAGGGCCCTCTTACTCATGCTTTCTACACTTAGATTTCCTTGTTATTTTCCTAATGAGGAAAAGCAAAGTAGATCTCTTTTACATACTTAGAATTAGCCTTTGGTAGGGTAAAAGCCAGCCTATAGCCTTAAAATGCCCTCGGGAAGAAAAGCTTTAAAATAGACTCCCACTTACCGAGATTAACAAGGATAAATCTTTTGTTCTAATACTCAAGATTTCCCTTTGACAAAACATCAACTAGCCAAGAATGGAATAAATGCATATTCAAAATGCAACCTCCAAGCCTTTATAAGAAAGGAGCCCAGAAATTTTAAAAATAACCACAGATTTTTACAGAATGTCAAACCCATTTTTTGCCACAGTTAGCAAACTGATAAACACCCGAAGGGGGAATACTTGGTCTCCTTTGTAGGAGTATTCCATTCAGTGAAATCTCATTCAAGAGTTTGGAAGTACCACAGACCCCAGCCTCTGCCTCTAGAGTCAGGAAGACCTGAGTTCAAATTCAGTCTCAGAAACTTAGTAATTATGCAACCCTAGGCAAATCAAATCAGCTTCAGTTTCCTCAACTGTAAAATGGAAATAATAGCAACTATCCTTCCAAGATTGCTTTGAAGATCAAATGAGATGATATTTGTAAAGTGCTTAACAGAGTTCCAGTACATAGTACTTAATAAATGTTTCCTTCCTTCTCATCTAGCTCTTTATACTCTTGAGTTTTTAACCTGGAATTTGTGAACTTTTTTTTAATATATTGGTAATTATAATATAATTTGTTTCTTCTATAATCCTGATATTTTCTTTTAAGCATTTAAAAATATTATCTTAAGAGGGGATCTATAAGTTTTATCAGGCTATCAAAGGGATCTATGACTCAAAAAAAAAAAAAAGTTAAGAATCCATTTCTTACAGGTTCTGAATTATAATTCCCAGAAAGAGAGGTCTTAACCACTCATCCCATCTATTGCTCTTCCCATATAATGATTATCCCTCTTGTGATGCTTTGGGTAAATGTTACTAAAAGACTTATGAGGTTGCTTCACATTTCCAGACTAATTTCTAAATTGATTATAAAATGATGGAGCAGGGTTAATCCTCAATGTCCTATCTCTATTCCCACTGACTATTGTATCTCTTATAAAGTTAATAGGAATAATTTTCTATTCTTTGTTTTAGTTATATTTGAAGCACACACCCATTTCAACCACTGTGAATATCTGATTCTAGTGTTAAGCATTAGCTCCCACTGTGAGTGATTACATCCCACTGCCTGTTGCTATGAGAATAATTTTCACTTTTATGCAAGATTTTTTTCCCAGCACATAAATTTATACTACTAAATAAGACAGTGGGCACATTGCCTGGGCAGCATAAAGTTACATATTTTGGATTCATTATTTTTTTTGGGAGAAGGTGAAGATATGATGAGAAGCCAGGATACTGAATTTCACAGAAATATTGAAGATTTCTTTATGGCACTTCTTTATAATTATATATATATATATATATATATATATATATATATATATATATATATATATATATATATATTCAAAAACAGGTTGTAAGTTTTATGTCAACTTTATGTGCCCAAAGAAATTGGGTTAATTATGGTTGCTATAACACTGTTTGGTTCTTGAAAGCAAGGACCTCATCTAATCAAATATATATAAATACTATGTCTAATACATGTAGCATTAGTACATAGTATAGTACTGTAGTCTAGAGCTAGATGCTCTCTTTAATAAATATTAATACTGGGAATTTTGATGAACAGGGATTAGGGACAATTTACAAAAGAATGAAAGGGAGTAAAACTATACTAGTAGGAGCCCTCAACTTTGCCCACACAGAACTAGATAAATCTAATCAAAAATAAACAGAAAGAAGTTAAGGAGATGAATAAAATTTTAGAAAAGAATGAGAGAAGAGACTTACAGGAACTGATGCTAAGTAAAATGAGCAGAACCAGGAGATCATTATATACTTCAACAACAATACTATATGATGATCAATTCTGATGGACATGGCTCTCTTCAACAGTGAGATGAACCAAATCAGTTCCATTTGTTCAATAATGGAAAGAACCAGCTACACCTAGTGAAAGAACTCTGGGAAATGAGTGTGAACCACAACATAGCATTTCCACTCCCTCTGTTTTTGTCTGCTTGCATTTTTTATTTCCTTCTCAGGTTAATTTTATCTTATTCCTAAGTCTGATTTTTCTTGTGCAGCAATAACTGTATGGATATGTATGCATATATTGCATTTAACATGTTTAACATGTATTGGTCTACCTGCCATAAAGGGAGGGGGGGGGGGAAGGAAGGGAAAAGTTGGAACAGAAGGTTTTGCAAGTGTCATTGCTGAAAAATTACCCATGCATATATCTTGTAAATAAAAAGCAATAATAATAACAATAAAAAAAGAAAACTCCAAATGGGGTCATGAATAGATACAATTAAAAAATGACTGAACAACATTATAAAAAAACAAAAAAAAATTTATTGGAAATAGAAGTATCATAAGGTAGGAAAGAATCTTCTGGTTTTTAAAAAAATTCTGGCAGTGTATACAATACTCAAAATTCTTAGCCCTTCACCTCTGCAAAGAAAAATAAAGGAAATGTCTTCTCATATATCTTAATCAGGGCCAAGCTTAATTATTATAATTCCTCGGCATCTGACTTTTATTGTTTTGTTGTCATAAAATTCCTTTAATCTATGTTGTTGTGGTCTTTGTGTTTCAATATTTATTTTGTTCTATTCACTTTATATAGTGCAATCCATATTTTCATGATTCTTAATGTTTGTTATATTTTTTATTTATTAATAAAACATTACATTCATATATCAAAATGTGATTATCCATATCTCATTCAAAGAACATCTACCTAGTTTCCATTCCTTACTACCAATAAAATTTCTTCTAAAAATACAAAAAATAAAATAAAAAGAGAAAAACCCTCTGAAAGAGGGGTGAAAATAGTTTAGTGTGAACAAAGGAGAGCGTAGAATAATGATGAATTGAAGGGAATGGAATGGAATGAAGGGAAAGTTGAGAATAATTTCCAAAGACAAACAGATCTAGAAACATAGATAGAACTACTGAGGGAAAGAGTGGTAGATTTTGAATCAAAGGACTTGGGCTTAAATTCGAACTCTGACATTTATTACAATCAACAAACTTACTGTGTCTAGTGCATATTCTGTAATAGACACTGTAATAGTCATGGAAAATACAAACTCACAAAAAGAAATAATTTGTATTCACAAAGAGCCTATATTTTATCAGGAAAATATTATATATAATTATGAGCAGAATAAATGAAAAAGAAATATAAGGCAATTAGGAATGGAGAGCATGAAACATTGAAGGAAAGGAAGGGGGACCAAGAATTGATTTCTCATATTAAGTAGTTTAAGAAATGGATTCAATGAGATGGAAGTGAGGAAGAAATGCATTTTAGGAATAAGACATGGTCAGGGAAAGGCCAGAGAAATTCAGGAGTGTTTTGTGTAGAAAATATAGAGACGACCAGTTTGTCTAGAACATATGAGTGCAGGAATATAATAAAAGCCAATAATGACTGATATATATTGATATATATATATATATATATATGTATGTCCAATAATTACATATATGTATATTTAAATCTAATTTGATCCTCACAACAATACTGTGAGAAAGCGTCTATTCTCTTTCTACCTCCATTTTACAGATGAAAAAATGAAAGTTATGTTCAGGGTCACATAGTTAATAAATATTCAAACTATGATTTGAACTCAGCTTTGATTCCAATTCTTGTGTTCTATTAAAACAAACCACCTCTCAAGAATAGAGAAAGGAAGCAATGAAGTTGGAAAGAAAGGTTGACATCATGTTGTAAAAATGGGTTTATATTAGATCCTAAATAAAACAGTGAGTTGAGTAGGGACATAGTTAGCCTTGTGTTTAAGAAAAAATAACCTGAGGAGTTATGATGGACTGGAATGATTCAAGAAGCCCAGTTAGGAGGCTATTGCAATAGTCTAGTCAACAGGTTATAAGGGTCTGAACTAAGGTGTTGAGTATGAGTAGACATAAAAGGCCTGATGTAAGAGATGTTGCAGAGATAGAATTGGCAAGATTTGGCTACTCATAGGATAAGTGGGGTAAGTGAATCAAAGATAACACTGAGTTTGCAAATCTGGGGGGGCTGGGCAGATGGCAGTACTGAAAAAGAAATACAGAAACTGAGAATAGGGTTGGATTTGAAAGGGAGGGAGGGGGAAATGATGAGTTCATTTTTGGACATGTTGAATTTGAGATGGAATGCTGGGCTGTGGGTGGTGAACTTTGGCCAATAAGTCTCAGAATTATCTATCTATCTATCTATCTATCTATCTATCTATCTATCTATCTTTTTATCTATCTATCTATCCTAATGATGAGATCTGGTGAGATTAACAAGAGATAACATAGGATCAGTCCTAGATGAAGACCTGAATGATATGATAGCTCTTACATAGATGAATATACAGAAGAGACTGAGAAAGAACAATCAGTAAGGAAATGGGAGAACCATGACAGAATCATGTCACAAAAATCTAGAGATGAGTATTTGTTACACAGAAGTGAAGAAGAATCAAAACTGGATTGAAGTAGCCAATTGAGAGATCATGTCATTATGATTAGATCTAGAATGAGAAGGTATGTGTAAGTAAATGCTTTGTGAGCTAGAATCATTCTAGATTGCTACTTTTCCTCCATTATTATGTACCTTATATTATCACTATTTGTGTAACTGCTGAATCCATCCTAGATGAGTAAGGTCCCCTAGCTCTCTCGGCATAGGGACTGCCATAAAAAAATCTTTCTAATCAAATGGTCTTTTCCCAATTCTAATCCTTATTTCTCTGCAACCTCTGATGCCACTGATCATAGTTTTCTTGGTACTCTCTTCTCTTTAAGGTATTCACTGCTCTTCATTCTCTTCCTACCTTTCAGACAATTCTTTTGCATTTTTGTGTATTTTGGGAATGTTCTATCTTCTATCTTTAAAGGAAAGCCTTTTGGACCCTAGCCATCCTTTAAAGCACAATTAAAATGTAGCCTCCTCTGATCTCCCTTTTGGTAATTATTTCCTCACTTTCAGGCCTCAGAAAGCATTTTATTAATATCACTCTTAGTACTTATCATACATTACTTTGTATTATAGCAACTATATTAAACCTACTTTTTCATGAGAGTAGGAGGATTAAAAAGCTAGATCAATATCTCATTTACCTTTAGCCCACTTCTCAGTGCATAAACATCAATAATGTAAGTATCTATGAGTGATCTCATTGTATCCCAATAAGCAGGGATTTCTTCCATTTAATAAAAGAGAAAACCCCTTTCATAAGTACCTCAGTACTATTTCACAAGCTGCTGTGGGCAAAAGAATTCATCACTTGATGGCCAGTTCTCTGATAATGAGTATCCCTGAATTTTAAGGCAGATCTATTAGGGCTTATACTTGAAATCTTTTTAGTTTGGCAGGAGGTACTGCTGACCTTTAGCTATTCATTTAAAAGATGTTTAACATCTTTTTGTAAATTAAACTTATTAACGAATGTGTTATTTATGTAGAATTTTTATTCAGATTTCCTTTCTGTTCTTCACATGCCTTTCAATAGAAGATTTCACTTTCAAAATGAATTTGGTTCCAAAACAATTTAAAATATTCTTGATCAAATCATAACTCAAAATTCCATCATTCCATGACAACATGAAATAGAATGCTGAGCTGACTGTGTTTCTATCAATCATTAAATATATATTATTACTTTTAAGTTGTATTTTTCATTTAAAACTCAAAGAGTGCAGAGTTGGCTGAGAGGCAGTTAATAAAAGCAAACAGCACATGAATATTTTAAATTTCATCAAAATATAGAATAAAATCTGATGAATTTATGATGAGTAATGTAATTTTTCAA
Organism: Sarcophilus harrisii; assembly: GCF_902635505.1. Lineage (NCBI taxonomy): Eukaryota > Metazoa > Chordata > Mammalia > Dasyuromorphia > Dasyuridae > Sarcophilus > Sarcophilus harrisii. Next base: position 476,154,508 of record NC_045426.1, read on the forward strand.
TTAAATTCGTATCACTTGGCAGCAATACATACATTTGTATTTGGCCAAAGCAATATCTTGCCTTGGCAATGAAGTTTTAACTGAACCAAGTTCAGAAGCTACTTAAGGACTCTTCATAAATCCTTGGGGACTCTTCATGTTAACAAAGGTGATATAAGACATTTGCAAAAAGAGCAGGCTTTCAGAAATAAATGACATACCTGCAAACTATAAATCTAGCCTTCTTTCACTAATTTATCAAGATCAGTTGTTAGTAACATAAAACAATAACTTAGCACTCGCAAATGAACTGTGATATCTAGAGACTCTCCAAATACTGACTGAATAATTTTCATTTTACCATCAAAGGCATTGATTAAAGTGTTAATGCTCAGCCAATGTTACTAACACTGCTTAAAAGAAGGGAAAACATTTGGCAAGTCCAGGGAAGTTGGAACCAGAATTGGGAAGCTGCTTGTTTCTTCTATTCTAAAAACTGGGTCACACTTCACCATGGAGATCCCAAGGGGACTTGTTTAAGCCCTCTATTATAAAAAACACACAAGCAACATGTCTGTCAGATAATTAAATCCAGTTAAACACCAGGAATTCAACTTAACCAGGGAAAAGACCAATCAGATTAATGGGCCATTTGCAAAGAAATGTAATTGTTTTGCATTTTAGAATTGTTTTTGTCAGGAAAAAAAAATGGTAGTTTAAGTCCATATTTCTCTTGAATTATATAAATATTCAACTCATTAATGCCAGGAAGAATGTTTCTGTGGTTATGCAGTGAAGTCACACTTTAAGTCTTATGTATAACTTTCAGTCTCTGGGTGAGGGAACACAAATTAGTAGAAATAACACTGGATCCGTGGTAAGTGGGACCTGAATTAGAATCCCAAGTTCTACTTTTTACTATCTCCGTATCTATTCCTGGACAAGCTGCTTAATTTCTCTGCACCTCAGTTTCTTCATAAGTAAAATTAAGTTATTAGGCTTATCTTTGAGGTCCATTCCAGTTCTTCAGTCTTAAGATGCTGTCTTCTAAAACCTAAAAGATGCAGCATGATATGAAGTAACAAGGGTTCTAGACTTGGAGACAGGAATATCTTGCTCTAACTTTTGTCCTGAACAAAGTTTGTGTGAGCATAGATGAATTAAAATATGTCTGGGTCTATTTCTTCATCTGTAAAATGGGGATAATACATAAAATCAACTATTTCATAAAGTGGTTATAAGGTTCAAATGAGATAATGCATTAAAGTGCTTTTCATACTTTCAACAGACATAGGAGAAGAATTATTTTTATCATCCCATGTAATTATCAAAATGTAGGAAAATCCCTCAAGATTCTGTCTTGGAGCTGTTTCTGGTCTCCTTCTGGACTATCTTGTTTAGTGATCTCAGTGACTCCCATTGGACATAGTCTTTTCTTTGCAGATGATTCCCAGATCTAGACATCCAGTCCTAATTTCTCTCCTGAGCTTCAGTCTCAAATTAGCAATTGCGCTTTTGATAGCTTGATCTGGATATCTGATAGGCATCTAAAACTCAATAGAACCCATTATCTTATAATCTTAAATGCATACACAGATACATATATACACTTACAAAACACTTTTTGCTCTTCCCAATTTTCTTGTTACTATTGAGGGACTACCGTCTTTCTGGCCACCCAGGCTTCTAACCTTCATGTCATCCTTGATTCCTTACTCATATATTCAATTTCTCATTTCTATCTGCACATCTCTCATATATGACATGTTCTCTTAATCCATACAACAACCCTTCTTGTATAGGTCCTCATCATATGGATAGTTATGTGGAAAAGTGGAGAGAGTACCACGCCTGGAAAAAGGAAAAATTGACTTCATATCAGGCCTCAGACACTTATTACCAGTGTGACTCTAGAAATCTCACTTTGCCTCAGTTTTCTCATCTATGTAATGTAATAATGTGATGATTTCTACCTCCCAGGCTGTTTTGAGAATCAAATGAGATCGTAAAATACTTAGCACAGTGCCTGGCACATGGTAAGAGCTAGATAAATATAAGCTCTTAATACTATGATTATTATGACTATTATTATCTACTGAAATAGATTTTCAATGATCTCCCTCAAATGTCTACAATATTCTAATCAATCGTTTTCTAAAGAATAGTTCTAACTATGTCACTCCTTACCTAGCCAGTGCCTCTTTTCGATTCCTTCCAGGATCACATATTAAGTCCTTTGTCATTTGAAGCCTTTCACAACCTAGTCCCTTCTTTTTTCCCTTCCAGTTTTCTTATATGTTAATGTCCAAAACCAAGTTTTACAATCTTTTGCATTAAACTCAATACTGCCAACTTCCCCGTTTCTGATGGAGACATCATCAATCTTCCAGTCACTCAGATTCTCAGTCTAGGAACCATCCTTGTCCTTTTATTTTCATTAACCTCACATAACCAACTGGTTGCTGTCTTATCAATTTCATCTCCATATTACCTCTTGAATTCATCCCCTTCTCTCTACTTATCCTGCAACTTCTGGAATTCAGGCCATCATCACCACTAGCCTCTAAATGGTTTTCCTGCGATGGACGTCTCCAAACCATCCATTATAACTACCAAAATTATGATCTTCAAGCTCACAACTAACCTGTCACTTGACTATTCAGTAAGCTCTGATATCTGTATATCACATACAGGATCGACTATGGCATTTAAAAGCCTTCCCAACCTGCCAGTCTTATCAAATAGTCTACTTCACATACTCTTCAGGGTAGCCAAACCAGACTACCTTCTGTTGTCCACATTTGACATTTTACTTTCTTGACAGTTTTGTCTCATGTGCTTTCTTTCACATTTACTTCAAGAAAAACTTAGATCCCTTCGAGGCCTATTTAAAAGTTTACCTGTTATAAGAAGCCTTTCCTAATTTCCTCAGTTTATGGCACCTCCCTAACTCCAACTCCAATTCCTCCTTCCTGCCTCCACTAACTATGGTCTAGAAATTACATTTATTTTTAATATTTTATTTACTTCTTGCATTTACTTTTCCAGATATACATCATATCTCTCTCTCTCTCCCTCTCTCTCCCAGCAAACTGCAAGCCTGCTGGGAGCAAGGACTAAATCTTTTTTATACCTAACAAAGTGAAACTAATTAATACTTACTGAATGAAATAAAACCCAATTAGAAAGGGGCTATTTGCCACATCAATTCTCTGATTTTTCTTCACCTACTTTCACCTCTTTCTTACATGTATACAAACATACATCATCTCTCCCCTTGACCATGCCATTTATTCAGGTAATCATCCTGTCTCCTAAAAAGAGAAGTCAATATGTATTTCTATTTTCTCACTATCCCATAAACTCCACAGTCCATTTAAAAGCTGACTTCTGAAGCCTGTACTAAAACTTCTCTGTGGTCACCAATGATTCTTCCTTGTCTAGTCCATTCCATTGATCTCTCTATTTTTTAATGAATGCCAGATGGCTGTGATGATTACTACTTTATAATATAGTTTGAAGTCTGGAAGTGCTAGTCCCCTCTCATCCTTCTTTTCATCACTTCCCTTGATATTCTATATCTTTTGTTCTTCTAAATGAATTCCACAATTATTTTGTCAAGTTCCATAAAGTTCTCATTGGTAATTTGATTGCTATAGCATTAAAATGCAAATTAATTTTGGTAGTATTGTAATTTTTATTGTATTGGTACAGTCTAACTATGAGTACTGAATATTCCTCCAGCTATTTAAATTGTTCTTTATTTCTTCAAGGAAGACTTTGCAATTGAATTTATGAAAGTTTCTTATGTGCTATGGTAGGTCAATTCTCAGAAATTTCATGCATTTTGTATTTATTTGGAATATGATTTCCCTTTCTATTACTGCTTTTTATGTTTTGTTATTTTATCTATATTTGTCTATATTAAAGTTTATCACTAATATTGATTTGTTGTGTATAGTTCTTTTTGGCATACTATAGTCTCCTTGTTTAGCTCTATTTTTTGAGTGCTTGTTTTTGTTTTATCAAACATGATTATATTTCTGCTTTCTAAAAATTTGCTTGATACAGTAATTTTTTCCCTTATCCCCTCACTTTTAGTTTATGTATGTCTTCATTTTCAAAATGTGTTTCTCATAAAAATAGACAGTTGACTATCCAACTTGTCACTCTTTTTTTCATTTTATTGCATGGTTAATCTATTCACGTTTTGAATTATGAGTTAGGTTTAAATTTTCTTTTATCCCCAATTTTTTAAAGTTATGTTTTTTTCCCTCTTATTCTGTAAATACAATATTATGTTCCTTCAGTTAGTTTATCTTTTGTTAAGGTAGTCCTATCCTCACTGGCTTTCTTCCCGTCTACCCTCTCATTTGATACCCCTTTCCCTTTGGATTTTAATTATTAGTTCCTTTTTCTTTTCCTGCTTTTACCTGGTTATATAATATCCCTTCCCTCTATTTCCTCTCAGTTTGCCAAATAGATTCTTCTCTTCCTCCTCCCCTGAAATTAGTTTTATTCGTTAGTTTTTACTAAATTTCATTTTTTGTGCTTCTTTCAAATATCATTTCCTTTACTTTTCAATATCCATCCTCTTTTTTTTCCTACTGTAGGACCTAGTTCTCTGATTTATGGCCCCTATAATTATGTCTCTTTTCTCTCTATTCATCATGCAATCGCTTCCAATTCCAGGTTTTACAGTTTGAATGGTTTCTGCCATTGCTTTGTAGGCTTGCCCAGTGGATTCCCCTTTTCCATTGTATCTCATTCCCAGAGTAAAGCTGATTATTGCAGGAATCAAAGAGGATACCACTCCACAGTAGGGCCCTTCCCCAAATATGTCCTTGATTATACAGCCCATCACATGAACATACACCCTGTCTATTTGCCTCCTCCCCACCATTTATCTCAAAATCTACATCCTGAGGCCATCCTCTCCCACTTCCCTAGATGCCAGTTGTTCCCAGGAGTTCTGCCTCCCTTCCTCTCAATGTAGGATGAATAGACTTCTTAATATTAAATCACTTAGGCTACAGTCTACACAAATTTTCCATATTCCTTCACAGAGACTAGAACTAAAAGAAGTGAGTAGAAATGTGGATTTATACTCACATAGGGATTATATAAAATAATCTGTAGGGTGTCTTCCATGCAGAGATTCTATGATTCTCTGAAAACAGCATTTAAGAGAAGGAAATAGATTGTCTTAAATATCTATTTGGGAATTCAATGTATTAGAATTTTATAATTCATATAAGTAATTTGAAATGTTAGCCACAAATATATATGGTGTTGTAAATGATATTGTGGGTTATTGATCTAAATGATAGCACATTTACATGGTTGGAACTAAAAGTATGTTTATTAACCTAATAGCCATATTTTGCGTGCTTTCTTTTTTGAACTTACACTATAGCCACACTTGACATCTTTTAGTTACTGCTTCTGCACATTTTCAAAGTCTAATGTCTGGAACATTATTTCTTTAAAATTTTCCTAGAATACATTATCTGATCTATTCTTTGCCCCATCCATCCTTATATTTTACCTTGTTATGCATGTATTCTATCCACACTTAGAAGAATATAAATTCCTTAAGATCAGAAATTATGTCTTATTTTATCTTTGTTGACCTGATTGCCAATACGTGTTGCCACATGTTACACTTAATGGGTACTTGCTAAATTTATAGAAAAGGTCTCACCTCCCATTCTCAGATCCTTTTTAGTAGCTTATTTCATTGTAGAGGGTTAACAAACATACTTTTAATTCCAACCATGTAAATGTGCTATCATTTAGATCAATTACCCAACATTTCCTATATGGAATGGGAAACTATGCAAAGTTTTTAAGCAGGGGACTAACACGGTCAAAACACTAAGGTCACTTTGTTCAAAATCTTTTGAATTAAAATACAAGTTACAGGGATAACAAAGAAAAGTTATTGTTGACCTTGTTGACAGAAGGTGGTGGTAATGGTAACACGTTTGTTCCAAACAGCTCTGATAAGAAATCTAACACATATTGAAAACAAATACAAAAGGGCAGGTAGATGGCATAGCAGATAAAATACTGGTCTTGGAGTTCAGAGGACTCAAGTTCAAATATGGCCTCAGATACTTGACACTTACAAGCTGTGTGGCCCTGGGCAAAGCACTTAACCCTGACTGCCATAAGGAGGAAGAGAGAGAAGAAAGAAAACAAACACAGACTTGTAGCTTTGATTTTGATTCCTAAGAATATTCTATAATGGATCATTGAAGAGATAGTTAAAGAACATGTAGAATGGAAAATGGGAAATGCAGGTATTTAATCTCATTTCCTTTTCTGACAGGATTATTAAACTACTTGATGAAGAAAATGATGAGGATACAGGTTACCTAGATTTAGTTTTTTGATAAAAGTATCCTTGGAGACAAAAGAGACAAGGATAAGATAATAATACAAGCTGGTTAGTTGTTATGGTCCATTGTCAATATGACAAGAGAACTCCAACAAGAGATCAAATGCTCCTGGCTTGGCTCTGTACTAATCAACATTTTTATCAATGACTTGGAAAAAGGTAGAGATCACAAGTTCATCAAATATTCAAAGATGTTACAAAGCTGGGAGAGATAGAGAACACAGTAGATAACAAAAGCAAGATCCAAAAGGATCTGAACAGCCTAGAGCATTGACCTGAGTCTGTTATGGGCCAGAACTTGAAACAAGGTGCTAAGTCACTAGAGTTGAGAGAGACAATGCTTATGTACTTAGTTCACACATTTAAGAGAGTTCACAGGTTAGAGTACATACCTTTAAGGGAGTTCACACCTTTCACACCTTAAGAGTTCATACCTCTAAAAGAGCATATAAAAGGTCAAGCCCACTAGAAGCTCTGGGAGATTCAGAGCCCGGATTCAGTCAGGATATTCACAAGTCCTGGAGATTCACAAGTCAGAAGGACAAGCCCACTAGAGGAGGAGCCCACTCTCGGAGGCAAAACAGATTCATTCCAACTTCCACCTTTGAGGAAGGCTGGAGGCTTTGGATTCAGAGAGAGCTAGAGGCTGAAGCTGGAAGAAACAAAGGACTAGTGGCAAGAGCTCTCGGAACCAAGGAGAAAGATAAATGTCTAAGAAAGCTAACTGGACTATTTTAGAAGAGATAATAAAGGATCTGAACTATTAACTCTTGGCTGAATTTGGGGTGATCATTACGATGGAAACTTCCTAGAGGATCACAACCATTATGTAAAGACTTTGAATCTAGGGCATGAGAGAATTGGTTGAAGGAATGAGACATGTTTAGTCTGGAAAAAAGAAGACTCGGGGAGGATACGTTAGATATCTTCATGTATTTGAAGGGCTGAAATTTTGGGGAGACATTAGACTTGCTTTGTTTGACTAAAAGAATCAAGGAGTAAAAACCTGAAGAAAACAAACTTGGAAGGAAGAGAATTTACTAAAATTGTTCAAAGGCAGAACAAGTTGTCTCAAAAGGAGGCAGATCTCCTCACTTTGTCAGTTAGTCACTAGGCATTTATAAGGTGCTTAGTATATGCCAGGTTCTATGCTTGGTGCTGGGGGTACAATAAAAGTTTAAAAATTAAGTCTTTTCCCTTAAGGAACAAACATTCTAATAGGAGAAATAATTTTTACTTAACAGGTTACATAGAAGATATAATGGTAACATATAATATAAAATAGAAGAAGGTAATCTGAAAGGTAAAGCTATTATATGCTTTTAGAGGACTGGAAAAGGCCTACAGCAAAAGATGTGATTTGAGCTCAGCTGTGAAGGAAATTGTGAGATATAAAAAGCAACCAACAGGATGATTTCAGAAAGGCCTGGAGAGACTTACACGAACTGATGCTGAGTGAAATGAGCAGGACCAGGAGATCATTATATACTTCTACAACAATACTAGATGATGACCAGTTCTGATGGATCAGGCCATCCTCAGCAACGAGATCAACCAAATCATCTCTAATGGAGCAGTAATGAACTGAACTAGCTATACCCAGAAAAAGAACTCTGGGAGATGACTAAAAACCATTACATTGAATTCCCAATCCCTATATTTATGCACACCTGCATTTTTGATTTCCTTCACAAGCTAATTGTACAATAATTCAGAGTCTGATTCTTTTTGTACAGCAAAATAATGTTTTGGTCATGTATACTTATTGTGTATCTAATTTATATTTTAATATATTTAACATCTACTGGTCATCCTGCCATCTAGGGGAGGGGGTGGGGGGGTAAGAGGTGAAAAATTGGAACAAGAGGTTTGGCAATTGTTAATGCTGTAAAGTTACCCATGTATATATCCTGTAAATAAAAGGCTATTAAATTAAAAAAAAAAAAAAAAAAAAAAAAGAGAGATATAAAAAGCAGAAGTGAGGTATCAAATCATTCCAAGCATTTAATATAGCTAATGAAAAGGTACAGAAATCTTCAGGCAAAGATTAGACATTGTCAGGTGTAAAAATGTGAGAATTCCATTTGTGTATGTATTAGACTAGAAAACTTTTCCAAGTTTCAAATTCTGAGAGACTAAAATATGCAAGATTGGAAGTCAATGAATATATAGTCAAATGATACAAAACAAACACTTCCTAAAAAAACGACAAATTATGAACAATCATATTCCAAATCACCAATAAGAGAAAAATGCAAATCAAAACAACTCCACATTCAGCAAATTAGTAGATATAAAAAAAGATGGCAACAGTCAATGTTAAAATGGTTGTGGAAGGATGTGCATATATCTCCACTACTGGTTTATCCATTATGGACATTAATTTGGAATTATACAAAGAAAATGATGAAAAATTTAATACTTTTTGACTAGAGGTGTAACAACTAGATACATACCTAAGGAGGGTAAAGAGAAATTAAAGTAACCACAAATAATAAAATATTTGTAGTACTATTTTTTTGTTTGTTTGTTTTGTTTTGAGCAGACATCTAGAAATAAAATAGATGCCTATTGATGGTGGGGCAATGACTAAATGATTTGAGTTGAATCAATTTAATGGAATATTAAAGAAATAATATAAGAAATGAAATCTTTATATAAAAGAGAAAATTTATGACTTGTTTTAGCCAAACACATCATAATTGCCAAAACAAATATGACCTAATCAGGACTCTAAAGTCAATTTGCTTTAATTGCTGAATGAGTGCTACCTCAGTCAAACTGAGACCTATTATAGACCTTAATTTTAAAAGGCCAAGGTCTCCCACTGCTTCCAGGACCATTTCCATTAGTCCTAATCTGTATCTGGACACTGGCTCCAGATGTATCTCGAGAAGAAAAGTGATTCTGATGCTTTCCCAGTCTTCCTTCACTCAAATTCAATTCACTTGCATGTCATGGCATCTACTCCCTGATGTCAAGGTGCTCTTGGAGAAGAAAGGACAAACAACAATGATATCAATTCTCATTTTGAAGAGAATTATCATAAGACAAGTCTGCAATGTGTACATAGATTAAGGTTTACCTAATATTAACTTTAAAAGTATTATAAAAATCCAAGGACTAATAGAAAATTATCACTAGCCCAACCAGTTGATTCTTATAATCCTATTGTAAATTGTTTCTTTTTGGAGGATTAGACAGACCTATCATTTCTTTGATGTGTTCGTGGGAAAGGGAGGTTGTTAACTAACGATATCTTAAGGGAGTTGTTTGGCACATTAAGTGACTTGTCCATGGTCACTTATCCAATTGTTAGAAGACAAGTCTTTCTGACTCTGAAGTAGGTCTTCAATCACATTACCTCTCCATTCTTTAGAGTCTTGCCTAAAGATTCACTCATTAATGACAAACATGGCTATTGAGGGGATTTGCTTTGAGTATGCATATTTGTTCAAAGAAATTTGTTTTTCTTTTTTCAATAGTTAGGATGTGGGGAATGAGAGTGAAAAGAGAAAATAGATTTTTGTTCATAAAAAAAAAAAAAAAAAGTTTCGACAAAGAGAAGATCTAACTTAGTTTCAGTTGATCAAGGATGGACAGAAGCAGCTACACCCAAAGAAGAAACTGCTTGCATTTTTGTTTTTCTTCCCGGATTATTTATACCTTCTGAATCCAATTTTCCCTGTGCAACAAGAGAACTATTTGGTTGTACACATATATTGTATCTAGGATATACTGTAACCTATTTAATATGTATAGGACTGCTTGCCATCTGGGCGAGGGGGTGGAGGGAGGGAGGAGAAAAATCAGAACAGAAGTAAGTGCAAGGGATAATGCTGTAAAAAAATTACCCTGGCATAAGTTCTGTCAATAAAAAGTTATTTAAATGAAAAAAAAAAAGGTGAGGGAGATGTTACAGATGCAAAATGTATATGCTTTCAGATGAGGTCACTGTTTTTAGTTTTATTTAACTGTTTTGTTTTGTGGCAAGAGAGCTCCCAGGAAGTGGGAGTAACATAAATGTTTTTAATGCTAAAAACAAAACATTAATAAAAATATAAAAAACCTGAAATATTATAAAATTGATTTAAAAAAAAATAAAAGAACTGACTACTTCAAGGCCTATCCTTTCCATGTAGAAAGGACAGAAAACAGTAAATATTCTCTCTTTCTCAAAAATATCAATATTTCTCAAATTATGGAGTTCCAATGAAAATATCCATGGCTTTCTTTATACTTAAGAATAGAGACTGGAGCTCTGAATGCACTGTTACACAGAAACTCCATGAATCAAGTTAGCACTTTTTTCCGCAATTAGTCGTATTAGAGAGTTTCTTACAGCTTTGGGAGATCAGGTAACTTGGCCAAGTTCATACAGTCAATAGACAAGACTTGAACACAGATTATTTTGCCTCCAAGGCCATCCCTCCATTCATTGTGTCATATTGCCTCTCTCCTTTACTGAATTAGACAACATTTTAACAACATTTATGTGGGGAAACAAATAATTTTTTCCTCATTTTCTTTTTTTCTGAACATCAAATAAAATAAGTATGTTACAAAACAGGGGAAAAGGAATGTATATAAAACTGCAAATCTCCATTATGTAGCATTTTCTCTTCTTTTATGTTTTATGATAAATTCAACAAATAAACTTCAAAAACAACAAACATCATCATGATACTGGTTCTACATTGAGTTTTTCTTATAAAGACTTCTAATCACTATATATATATATATATATATATATATATATATATATATTTTTTTTTTTTTTAACATCATTCAAAAGAAGTAAATGTCATAGTGAGAGGAAATTACACTCCTTACTTTTATAGAAAGGGCAAATGATTTTGTCAGTTCACTTAACCTCTCTGTGATTCAAAGAGTTAACAAATGAGAGAGTCAACAATGAGGTCCAAGTATGCTGACTCCTGCTCAAAACTCTTTCCACCAGCTATAGGGTCTAAATAATCAAAATATCCACTTAGGAAAATATTTTACCAGTAAATCTTAGAAACAAAACTAGCCAAACTCAGCTGAATTGTAATAAGGAAGATTTTAGCTTCTCCTCACCAGACAATGTTATATTTAGAACACAAGTAAACAGGAAACATTTTAATAGAAACGTTTGTTATGTCACTTAGACCAGAGGAGGGGAAAAAGCATTAGAGATCTCATTCTCTACCACCATTAAAGGTGTTTGGAAACCATTTTCAGGAAATCTGAGGTTTATGATTGATGTTCTGTTTTTATGTATTTTCTATGGCATGTAACCATCAATTGAAAGTTTTTTATTTTTCGATGTCAGCTATGTTTAGTAATTTGGATAAATGAATAACTTTATTCTTTCTAAGTTTTCAATACAGGAATGTTATTATGATTTACATAATTTTTCAGCAAGGGAAAAAAATTCTAAACACAGCTGGCAAAGAAAGCACCCTGAATAGAGTGAGATTGCTTGTACTGCTGAGAGAGAGGGGGATACAGAAAGAAAGGTTGTTTAAAAAGTTTATATATATATATATATATATATATATATATATATATATGATAAGATTGAACTAGTGTATGTATCTATATACACATATATACATACATATACATATATATGTATAGGCAAGAAATATTTGTTACTAGGTGGCAGGTACTATCCTATGCATTAGAGATACAAAGAGAAGCAAAAAGGAAACGCCAATAAGAATAGACAACACAGAAAAAGAAGCTGAAAAATAGAAGTGGGAGTACAGAAAAATGATGGAGAAAAAAGTTTGGAAAGTCAAGAGCAGAGCTTGGAAAGAAATAAATGAAAGAAAATGGGCATTCATACTTTAAAATGAAGATGTTTGGAGGAAACCACCAGAAGAAAGAGCCACAGACATGGTGGGATCTTCCAGAATATGAAGCTGCTAGAGCATAGAGGAGAAAACAGGCTGAAGAACCTGAAGTCAGAACAGAGAAGAGTGAAGGAGCCACTGCTAAAAGATCTTTTCATCCCACTGCTAAAGCAAAACTCAGAATGAAACTGTACCAATTGAGAAAGAAAATTTCTTCTTCTGGAAGAGGCAAGGCAATAAGAGTTAAGTGACTTGCCTAAGGTCACACAGCTAGTGGATGTCAAGTGCCTGGGGCCACATTTGAATTTAGGTCTGCCTGACTCCAGGGCTGGTACTCTATACATTGTACCTACACCTAGCTGTCCCAAAATATCATGTCATTATTGCTCCTGCAATGTTTATTTCTTGAGCTTCTACTTTTCTTACTTTTCCTTCATTCCTTAGCTTTTCTCCATCATTGCTCATAGGCTCATGAGACTTCTGAGTTGGAAGGTTTCTTTTAAGACATCTTAAACATCTTCTGCAGAGTACTTAAAAGCCAAGACAACTTGGATTGAAAAGGTAACTCTGATACATACATGCTGTATTCTCCTAGGTAAGTCACTTCATCTCTGGTGTTCTAGGTATCTTTAAGCATGACTCCTATACCAGTTGCAGCAAACAAAGATCAGAGATTTTGAACAGTCTTTTGTGCTGTGAAAATAGATTACTAATATCCCAACAGATCTGTGTCCTAAACAATGGAGATATGAACTCTAAAGATGTGATAAATGAGAAAAACATTCATCTACCTTGAAAAGACTTGGCTTTTCATCCTGCTCCTGATTCTTTATTACCCTTGGGATATTGGGAAAGTTACTTAACTGCTATCTGCCAAAACAAGGAGAACTGTTGGATTAGATGTTCTCTCTAGACTTTTCCATCTCTAGTTCTATGACTCTATAATCTATACCTATCCATCCTGCAAGATTCTTGTCCATATATCCTGATCAATTTATCTCTGAAGGTTGTCCATTTAAAAGACCCTGAGCCTTCTCATTATTTTGAGCCTCATCTCCTATGGGTAAAGGTATCATCAGAATATAGTGCAAGGGATGACATGTCTCTAAAAGCATATAAATAACATATAACATAAACCTGTCTGAATTGTAATAAGTACACTCATATACTTCTAGAAAATTCAACTAACCGAAATAAATCTATCATCCTAGTCAAATGGAAAGTGAAATGACAAAAATGAGTAAAGTTCTAGGAAAAATGATATGCTTGAGGTTTCTTCTTGCTACACAAAAACATCTAAAGTCTCATATTTTGGGGAATACTTTGAACATATAAATGGGCTTATACAGGGAAAATTAAATTTTTTTAATTGGGGAGTTTCTTAAAATAATTAGTTTTAACTAGATAGAATCCCCATGAAGGCAGGAGAAGAAAACTTCATACTTATTTTGGTTCTCAACAGACTAATTTCATTTTACGTATTAACCTCTACAATGGTTAAAAAGATATAATAATAATAATAATAATAGTAATAATAATAGGTATTTAAAATATATGCTTTAAGGTTGGCAAAAGAGCTTTTAAAATTTCATCTTATTTTAGCTTCACAACAATTCTGGGATGACTGTGCTATTTACAAGTAAGAAAACTGAGGCAAACAGACATTAAATGACAGAGCTAATAAGTGTCTAAAGCCAGATTTGATTTCAGAGCTTCTTGACTCCAGGCTCAGCTCTCTCTAATACACTGTTAAAAGCAGCTAACTCTTAGGTTTAGACAGATAGCTTTTCTTATTCCCTGCTAGTTCCATACAATCTTCACACTTTCTAAATTAGGAAAACTTGGCTGAGAAGTGCTGAGAAAGTACTGACTTGCATGTTGATATTTATTGAAGAGTGTTCCTGTCATATTGTTAATATACAGATATGATGCACGCCATGAATAGAACATCTCTGATACCAATATTTTCTAGAAAACTGTAAAGTATATAAAAAGATTAAATATAGATGCAAAATTCCTTCACCTTCATGATTTATTTTTAAACAACGTCTTTTATGTTATAAAGAATTTCATTTGATGGAAAGGATCATTTGCAATTACAATTTACAATTGTAATTACAATTTTAAGAATAATCAAAATATTTCTCATGGGAATAATAAGGTTTCTTTACAAGGTGCAAATCCAAAATTGTCTTTTAGTCCCAATGCTGTACAAAGACTATGCAATGGTCATTTCAGAGTCCTTTAAAATAAATGAAAAAAATATATGTTAACTGTCAAGTTGGCTTCTCAGTAATATCTGGAATTTTATTATTTGCTGTATGAATTTAACTATACTGATATAGAAGCCCATTACATATGGCATGCAATTAAAAAAAAAATCTCTTCCTGAATCATGATTGCTATTGTTTTTTTAGTCTTTTCAGTCATGTCTGACTCTTTATGACCCCATTTGAGGTCTTCTTGGCAAAAAATAATGGGGTGATTTGCTATATCCTTTTCCGTCTCATTTTATAGATTAAAAAAATGAGAAAACAGGGATAAGTGACTTGGCCAGGATCACATAGCTAATAAGTATCAGACCAGATTTGAATTTGGAAAAATGAGTCTTCTGGACTCCAGGCCTGGTGCTCCATCTACTGCACGGCTAGCTGTCCTGAATCATGATTTCTTTTATTTATAAATTAAGCATAAAAGTTTTTGATATAAAATACAATTGATCATTCTTTTAGACCAGACTATCTCAAAGCCATCAGGGTTGAAATCTTGGGATTAATAACAAAAATCTCAGATTAATCTTCTCTGTTTTTACATCACAATAAATAATTTCCAACAAATAAGTCTGTTGTCCTATGTGTCCACTGTGATTGAATACTATTGTGCTACAAGAAATGATGAGTTCAATGATCTTAGAAAGGCATGGAAAGATTTGCATGAAATGAAGAATGAGATGAGCAGAACCAAGAGAATACTACATGGTAACAACAATATTGTTTAAAGAATGACTTTGAGCAACTAACTCATTTTGACCATTATAAGTACACAAATTAAAAATAAAGGACATATGGGGCAGCTAGGTGGTGCAGTGGAGAGCACTAGTCCTGAAGTCAGGAGGACCTGAGTTCAAATCTGACCTCAGACACTTAAAATACTTCCTAACTGTGTGACCCTGGGCAAGTCACTTAACCCCAATTGCCTCAGAGGAAAAAAATTAAGGACATATGAAGACACTATCTGCACCTAGAGAAGGAACTGATAAAAACAAATATGGATAGAATAATTTTGCACATGCACACACACACATATGTGCCTATTTGTGTCTAAATTGCCATCTTTAGGATGGAATGGGGCAGGGAATAGCAAGTTGCATATAATATATTTGCAGTTTCATGTGTAATCATTTTTTTAATTGTACCATGTTATGGAAATGCTTATTTTATTCAATAATGTAAAAATAAATAAATAAATCTGTTTCAGAAATACATTATTTGATTTCTTTCAGTCTCATTTATTGATATAGGCAAAAAAGAGCCTTTAGAGTGTCCAAAATACTTCTTGGATCACTGAAATTCTAAGCAATTAAAGCTAGGACATTACATTTTTTTGGTCATAAATCCAACACACAGGAGGCTAAGTATTTTCTCAGATACTTTACCTACGATAAGGCTACGAGAATTATTATAAGGTAAAGAGTGTTGGCCCAAGCAGCTGGGCTGCTTCATAGATTATTATGCTTTTCTATTCAATTTTGTTTTCTTTTTAAAAACCCTCTAATTAAATAAAATACATACAAATTTGACTTAGTAAAATGGATAATCTTGTAAGAGTAATTTTGTAAAGAAATTCAAACATTTAGACAGAAGGTGACTACCATGTACTACCTAATATCCTGATTTCCCCCCCAAGCTAAAACAGAACTTTTCTCTGGTCCTTTAGAGTAGAGTCAGACACTCCCTGGAATAGTTCCAGATGTTCAGATATGGTACAAATATTGTTTATAAATCACTATGTTAGGCACTGGGAATACATGGAAAACAGAAAGCTTATTTTTTATTGCTTCTTCTTCAAGTTGTCTGCCCTCAACTTTCTAGTTGTTCACCACTTTTCCTCTAAATCCACTACCATATAATAGTTCTATTGATTGGCTGATAATTCTAAATAAGAGGATACAATTTAGTTGGTTCTTTTAGTCCACTTCTCATGAAGAAAAATCTATTCTCCTATTACTCTAACAGAAGAGAAAGATGTAAAAAGTAATGCTGCATCTAGTTCAACATACTTCCTCCTGTAACTATATTCTTCAATTAGAACAAAGTTTCTTTCCATTTGTCCATTTTTCAAAAGAAAGGAAAAAGTTGTCCCCTTTAACAGGAAACTATTGGTAAGCGATGGCTGTGAACTAGGGATGAAGTACATTCTTTCTCTCTTAACAAACCACTGAACATAATTAGCTAAAAACTGAACTTCCTGTTACAAGTTGTCTACGTAAAGAGTCATAAAAATCTGAGTTTATATTTTAAACATTTTTGAGAGGCAGATATTTCTTTCGGAACAAATCCAATTTTAAATAACATTTATACAGAACTGAATAAAGTTGTTCAAACAGAAAGTTTAAGTGGTTTCATTGCAGATAAGTTTCAAGGGAACTTATGAGTGTCACTCATTTGGATTCATGTGTTTATGTACTTCTTAATAATACATAAGCAACCATTACCCTAAAATTCTCTAACAATTAAGAATCTTCAGGGATTCAACCAAGAAAAGAAAGAAAATTGATTTAATTCAAATAAAAAGTAAAAATAAAAATACTGAAAAAACATCATAGAAACATACCCAAACTTAATAAAAGAAATATGTAGGTCAGTACGCAGATATTAATTTTCAATTATGCCAATTTTCACTAGTAACATAAGGTCAAAGTGACCTAACTAAAGTCTCAAAGTCTCACTAGAGTTTACATTTCCCTCTGCTTTATTTACTTAGTTTTATTTACATTGGCCGAGATTTAAAGATTTGATAAACAAGTGCTTTAAGAAGAAATAGAACAATCACTGGTTAGTTGAATTTAATAACCTGAAAATAGGTTCAGAAGACATTTCAGCAAAATAAGGAAAAGACAAAATCTTTATAGCTCTAGGTTAGTAGACTTGAAAGACAAATGTATCTCTGTACTGTATTGCTGAAGTATCCTTAATACAGGTCATTTCTATAAAGGCTGCCATTTTTAACTTGTAAATAATCTTTTTAATGGTCAAATCCTTCATTTTTATAAGACTACAGAAAAAAACAATAAAAACTGCAATAACATATGACAAGGAAACCAGATGACAGTATTACAATATGGTGCCCCAGGTCAGAATGAGATAAAAAATAAAGTTGGAATTCAAGTCAATTGGCTGAAAACTTCCCACAAAATCCATGAAACTTTTAAAATTGAAGTTAGATGAAAGCTTGTGAAAATTTTCTGAATAGGCCTATTTTGAATGGCTATCAAGGAAACTTATGAAGAAAAGAAATGAATAAGAATGCCATGTAGTCTACATGCAATGATTTGAGAGAATCAACATAAGAAAACCTCAAATTATTCCTGTCCTCACAGGTCATAGGCTTCCATTCAATTACTGACATGAAGAAGCAAAGAAAACCTCCTAAAAACCTTTCATACAGGTTTCAAACAACACAACTTCCAGCTGAATGTAGGGCCTAATGCAAAATGGCATAAAATGTTTACTGGATGAAAGCAAAGCTGTTTATACATAAAGTACATTTTCTTTTAAATAGCATAGATTGGTCTCAACAAGCAGGAGGTATCAAAAAACTGTAGAAGTCACATGATACCACAGCACAGCAAAAATGTTGCAGGATGTGTCCAAGGTTTTATGCAGAATTATTTTCTGAGGAAGCACTCAAGAGAGCTGAATTTTGTAGTGCTTAAGACTAAAAATATAAGAAGAGGACAGGACCTACTTTTTGGCCTTGGTAAACTCCATTGTGTTTTTATAGGTGTCAATAGCTTTCTGAAGATGTATAAGACTTCTTTTCTCATTTCTATTGCCATAATTTTTTTTCTGGGAGGTTGCTGATGAATGGACAGAGAAATAACTGACAAAAGTCCTCTTCTCTACATTATTTATTCCACCATGAGCAACTTACCATTCCTTCCAGACACCATATTTACTTTTCTAATAAGACTATTTATAGACTATTAGGAGCCCTGATCAAAGCATGTGAATTTTTCTGGGCTGATTTTTACACTCACTTGTAATTCCATCTAAAAGAGAATCACTTCCTCCTCAAATTTCTCATCATTCTTTGCTTTCAAGTGTCCTTTGCGTTCAGTACATTCCTTTGCTTGACAATTATTTGTATACGCGTTATTTTTCTTCTTTTACCTTGTAAGCGCCTTAGGAGCATGCTCAGAGTCATACTTGTTGGCATATTGTCAGAACCAAATAGTGCTTAATATTCAATGATGCTTTTATGTATGACAGGAGTTTGACAAACATTTGAATGATTGAATTAAGCATGGGCAGAAAGGCCTTTCAGCTATGGTCTATGGGACTCCAATGCTGTCTTAGGGAGCCTTCCAAGCGGCTACTTTTGAAGGCAATATATATTGCCCCAGTGTTCTTGGGTTAATTTCTAGTCCCAGAACTTTTCTTTGTAGCCATGTTTGTTTAGTAATTTGTTGATGAATGCTTTCCATTAATAAAGACATAAGAACATACAGCTTGGTAGATAGATGGAATGGCCTAAATAGAGAATGTTGCATTTGTCTAGGCTTGAGATAGCTAAAAAGGGAAATCATGAACTGAAATACTAATATATAATTATAAAATTCCAAGCAACTTTTAGCTCTCCATAATCTACATTTTCCTAGATGAGAGCCACTTGAAATGTAAATATCAAAAACCTTAAAAAACAATGAAGATGTACAGGATACTTGATCATTAAATTAAAATTTTATCCTAATTTTTAGGGAAGGGAAAAAGCATTTGTGAGTGTTCATATCTTCCAGGGGAAAAGACTGTAGCCTTTGTTTTTTCTTTAAAAAAAAAAAAAAAAAAAAGATTCTCAAACCATCTTTTCCTTAAAGAACAAGATATTAGGGTAAGGGCTTATTATGTTATACATACTGTCTCATAAATGATAGAAAATCTGATTCTAAATAGAATCTCAAATTATTTTTACATATCAGTTGATAGAGCTGCCTCAAAATTATAATCTTTGTGTGTGTGTGTGGGGGGGGGTAAACTAGAACTATTGCTTACTATGACTATAAGCATACTCCAGTTTATATAGGTTAGATTCTCAGAAGTTTGTAAACTAGTTGTTTGGATCTTAAAATTTATTTTCCTATACAAACAGTATTATAGACATTAATTATAACCCCCAGGACAGTCCACAAAAACATATTAGAATCATAATCTAACTGAAGTACAGTTAGGCATAATATAACTAAAGGTCCCGCAGGCATGATGAAAAAGCACTAGATTTAACTACATGAGTTAGGTCCAAATATTAAACTCAGGTGAGTGAATTATCCTCTCTAGGTTTTGATTTCATCAGTTTTAAAATGAAGGAATTGGACAGGTGATCCTGAAAATCCCTTCTAAATCTAAATTTATGAGCCTAAATATAATATTGAATGAACAATATTATACAATCTAACTACCACTGTATATTAATGTTTCTATGGAAAAAATGCATTCAAAATTCAACTTGGAATGTTAGGAACAAATCTTTCCCCTCCTCCTTCAAATTGTGGCCCTGGCAATGATACTGTGATTGTCTCTGTTCTAGAGCTTCAGGTAGTTGGTCAGAGGCTGAGAGGGAGAGATTTAGGAACAGAGACAGTGGTGATGACTCGAGGAAACCAGGTGGATAAAAAACTGAGAAGTACTGGGCTCCTTGCCAGTATAAATCTCTGGGGAACACTAATTCATGCACGTGGCTTCCTGTGAACTCTTCTTGCCAGGGCCAAAAGGACTGATCTACCAACTTTCCTTAATATTGCTACCTCACCCCACTTGTCACAGGGATTGCCCGCAGTCCCTGTAAAAACAGGGGAAAAAAATCTTACACCTCTCCCGCCCCTTTGTTCCTTTGAGGTTTACTAAGGCTTTTTTCTGTTAGTAGAATTTAAGTGATCATTGTCTGTATTTCAGAAGCCCACTAAGACTAGGGACATTCAAGCTAAGGGAAAGGAGATTGAGAAAGGTTGGGGGTACACAAGAAAAACTTACAGTGTACTTTCCATTTTCTGATAACTACTACCAGTCCTGTTAGTAGGTACACTAATTTGAACTAGCACTGGGATGAAGTAAGAGATAGGGGTAAGGATTGGAGATCACTGCACAAAAAACCAGCCGAGAGTTCTGTAGTGGATAGAGGGAAGAGAAGGAAAGGGAAATGAGAAATTCTAATGTGTAGCAGGAAGGAAGGCAAATAGGTCATATTGCATTATCATTATTGCTAGATAGGTCATTAGCTAGTAAAGGATGTAGCAATCAACAAGCACTTCTTATGCACCCACTATGTGCCAAATGTTGCTAAGTGATAGGAATTAAAAACCCAATAAATAAAACAATCCTTATTTGCAAGTAGTTCACAGTCTTAACTAGGGATATAACAACTACATACACTACAAATGCATATACATAGAATATATAGAGAATAGATTAAAAAAAAAGTACATGGCAATTAAACACAAGGTACAAAGATTTTGCAAATTTGGGGGATCAAAAAGGTGACAGCTGGGGTGTATCTTGAAGGAAGTAAAGGATTTTAGGAGAGAGCACCTTATAGACATAGGAGAAATTGATACAAAGGATCAGTTTTGTAAATTAGGGAAGTATTCTTTTTATACAAATAATATTTTTCCTATTAAGCAATCTTTTTTAAAGGAAATTTTCCACATTTTTTTGGACATATTCCATCTCTTAGCCATATTATCTTATCCTAGATTGTAGCAAAATGGAACCTATAATATCTAATTCATATGATCTCTCCAAATCAAAAAAACCAAGCTAAATATAGGTAAAGCTTCAAATTCTATTAGCGTCCCTAAATAAGTTAATTAATCAACCAATCAACTAATTCATGAAGTTGAGTGGAAACAGTGCTCTAAATAGTACACACTCATAAAAGATTACAATTTATCTAATTACCAATTTAAAATGTGACCAAAAAGTCAATTGTTTGAGTTAAAATTTTGACACTCATGCTATGAATATATATATAGTAAGATTTGTTTTTTTTTTCCCCCTGAGGCAATTGGGATTAAATGACTTGCCCAGGGTCACACAGTTAAGAAGTGTTAAGTGTCTGAGGTCACATTTGAACTCTGGTCCTCTGGACTTCAGGGCTGGTGCTCTATCCACTTCGCCACCTAGCTGCCCCTGTAGTAAGATTTAAAAAAAAACATACTTGACTTAAGAATCAAGTAGATTCTTAATGAGCTATATCAACTGGCCCATGGAAAAAGGTACATGCATGTATAATGGAGAGAAAGGAATAGAAAAACATGCATTTCTGTAGATTCAAATTAGATGAAATAGAAACATTTATTAAGTCCCTCTTATGTGCATAATGACCTTACCCTCAAGGGGACTAGAATCTAATGGAGGGTATCAGATATACACAAATAGATATAATAGAAGTAAGAATGTGATGAAGGCAAAACAAATGTCTGGACAATGCGATATAAGAAATTTCAGGAGGAAGAAATCACTACTAACTGGGAGAGTCAGAGAAAGCTGGAAGGATGTGGTTTCCTGAATTTGTATTCAGAGGAAAATGTTTCAATTTGGTCAATTCAACAAACATTTTTTAAGTAGCTACTATATGCATTGTCTTCTGTTATTTAGTATGTGAATTCTTGAGAAAAGGAACTCCTGATCTCTTTAAATGCAAGTACTTAGCACAGTACTTTTCATGTAGTAAATACTTAATAAAAACCTCTTCATTTATATAATCCTTTATTCATTCATAATATTATGCAATGTGTTGTATACTAGGATTGCTGGAATACTGAGAGAAAAGTGAAACATCCTTTGTATTCACAAAGGGCAAAGATATAGAATTAATGATTTCTAAGCTAGGAGGGCAGGATGAAATATAGTCCAAATGACAAAGAACATAACATGTTTGGAGGGGAGGAGTGTGACAGAAAGTTGGAAAAGGAGGAGAGGGAAGGAGGGAATGAGCATTTCTGTAGTACCCACTATATTCCAAGTACTGTACTAAGCACTTTTATAAATATTATCTCATTTCAGATAAGTTGAAGTTAAATTGGAGACAACCTTAAAACCAGGCAAAGGTGTCTGTATTTTATTTTATAGACTATAGGAAGCAATGAAAAGTTTGGGGGAGGGATGCTTTAGGAAGATAAAGTTGGAAGGTTAACTGCGAGAATGAGGAGACCTTTCAGGGGCTATTATAATTATTGATCTATAGAGACTGACATATAATTATTGACATATAGAGATGTGGTAGTGGTGTGAATGTTGATGGGGAAACAGATATAAGAAATACTATGGAGGCAGAATCAATAGGAATTAGCAATTGGTTTAATGTGGGAAGGTGAGTTGCAGAGGAAAGGCAAAAGATGACTTTAACTTGCTATTTAGCTAATAAATGTTAGAAGTGGAATTTGAACTCAAGTACAACATTCTTTCCACTACACCAATGATTGACTGAAACAAGCTTAAGCAGAAGCAGATATTTAAATTAGATATATGGGAACATTTTCTCACCATAAGAAGTATATAAAACACTGTACAGTTTCCAAAGAAGATTAAGAAATCTTTTTCCCCCTCAGGAGCTGAAGACAGGGGAGATACCAATCTGCCTAGAACAGTTAAATGCCCTGAATGCCTAGAGGCAGGAAGGCAGGCTAACTTTCTGGAGACACTTTCTAGCCCCATGGATTTAGGATTATTTTTTTATGGAAGAAAAATGAAATGAACAGGTTTTTGTATAGTCTCTTTGATACACATTATTTACATAACTAAAAATGGCATAGTATATAGGAAAGTAAAGAATTTATTCCTAAACTGGAGAAGTGGTAGATAATAATGAAGCAAATACATTTTTAAAAAGGTTTTAATTTTGTAAAACTCTAACGTGAAAAAAAAAGTTGTAAATTTGATTGCAAAAGCTGTGTTTGTGTCTGGAACTTCCTCTGGTAAACTGTAAAAGAACAGCTAATCTTTTAGAAGGATAACAGATATAGTCCAGGCAAAGAAGGATTCACTTTAGAAGGCTTATGTTCTTATTATGCATATGCTTTAAAGACATGGCATATCTCCAAGTACATACACACACACACACACACATACACACACACACACACACAATTTTATGGATATATTTTGGTTCCTTTAAAAGAACCCTTCCATACTAATTCAAAGCCATTACTCAATTGATAAATGTCAGAAGCAATGAACAGGCAGTTTTCAAAGGAAGAAAAGTAATGTTCCAAATCAGTAATAATGAGAAAAATACAAATTACTGCAACTACGAGGTTTTCCCTCATATCTACCTTATTTGCAAAAATTTACAAAATGAAAAAAGTGACAAATGTTGGAGAGATGAGGGAAAAGAGATATATTAAAAGAGTGCAAAGTTGGAGGAATTCTGAACTGGTCTGGCCCTTTTAGAGTGATTTGGAATCGCGCACCCCAAAGTCATTGAAGCCATAACTTCTGATCCATCTATGCCTCAACTAGGCATGATGCACTTTAAGAGATCAAATAAAAAAAGAAAAGGACCCATATGCACAAAAATATTTATAAACATGCTTTCTGGAGTACCCCAAAGCTAAAGAGGTATTTACCTACTGGGGAATGGCTGAACAAATGATATTTAAATTTAATGAAATATTATTAAACCACAAAAGTAACAAAATGGAAAGTTTTAGAGGATGCTGGGAAGACATCTATGAATTAATATATAGTGAAGTAAATAGTTCTAGAACAATGTAGTGATTTGTTTTGCTGGACTATAATATTAACAATATTATGAGAGGTTTTATTTTTTGTTGAACAAAGAAGTGAAAGTATAATAACTACTTATGAAAATAAATTTTAAGATGAACTTTTATTTAATGGCAAAAAAGAATTCCTTAATGATAAAGAACATTAAAGGGATTTAAATTACAATGTTATAATATTTGTATTTTCTCTAAAAAAATACTATTTCTTTAGAGAACTAAGGAATATTCAGGAAACATTTTTCTATGTTGCAGTATAAATTTTATTCAAAGTAGGCAAGTCATGGAATAGTAAATTAATTTTAAATCCACTCAGAAATCATTTTATGCAGGGAGAAAATTAAAATAAAACAAAATCTGCACTTGAGTTTGCTTAATCTTCCTACTACTAAGGAGGAACTGAAAAAAAAAATGGAGTAATCGTCTCTTCAAGTTGAGCAAGGAAATATTTTTAGCAGATTTATCTTAGAATATGCAATTTAAAAATTGTATTTTATTTTCTTGAAAGCATCCTTTTCTGGAAAAAGTCATCATTTTCCAAGAATGTTTTTTTAAAAATGCACTCTAATTCCTTAAAGCATCTATATTTAAAATATTTTTAAGAAAATAGATTTTAAAGGATTTTTAGAATGGAATTACAAAGTATGAAAAAGTGGCAAGTATCAAAGACTTTACTACTCAGCAAATACTTGCTCTCAGAGAGAACAAGGGAATAAAGTAAAAAAAGAGTAATCAATCATCATGCTAAACAAGCTTCTAATTTTTCAACCTCTGAGAAGCATGGTCATTAAAAAATATGGGGGTTAACCACACTATGATTTTGTATCTTCATCTGCAAAGAACAATTTACAAAGTATGAAGAAACAAAGAGATGATCTTTAGTTTGTGAGGATAGATAGTTGCAACACAGAAGGCAGTGCCAGGGAAGATAGAAAATGGAATACTGGTTGTCATCTTTGGCAACCTGCCTTCCATATACAATTAGTAATCAAATATTGTAAATTCTACATTCATCCCTGCTCCATACTCATGTAAATGAATTTGACAGAAGGTCAAAAAAATTAAGTGCTTATAATATGCTTATATTTAGCTAACAGTGTTGTCAGTGTGGAAGGCAAAAATAGTTTCTTTATTCTTATGAGTAAAATAAAAAGGCTGATGACAAGCGACGTTTAAAGTACACGTTAATCAATGTCTTAAGCCTTTGTAGAAAGTAAAATAAGAATTATAAATGTAGCACTGGGGACACTCTTCATCACAAGGAAGGTCCCCACAATATCTACCCCACTTTTAAAAAATCTTTTCCTTTTTTTCAATTACAATTTTTCCAAATTACATTCCAATTTTCCAAGTCATTTTTTCCATTTGTAAAAACAATTTTTAACATTTGATTTTTAAAATTTTGAGTTCCAAATTCTTTTTCACCCTTCTGCTTGTCCCTTCTCATTGAGAAAGCAAATAATATGATATCATTTATACATGTGCATTCAGGTAAAACCAATGTGCATATTAGTCATATTGTGAAAGTAAACATTGCCATCCCCTTCCCCCCCCCCCCCAATAACAACACCAAGAAAAATAAAGTTTTGTTTTTTTTTAAAATGTTTCCATCTGCACTTAGATTCCATCAGTTCTATTTTTAGAGGTGGATAGCATTTTACACTATGAATCCTTAGAAGAGTCTTAGATAATTTTTACCTATTTTAATTATGATTTGGATGTATAGTCTCATCACACACTTTGAAAGTGTTTCAAAGTGTGTGATGAGACTATACATCCAAATCATAGTTTCTGTTATTGTTCATTCATTTCAGTCAAGTCCAACTTGGTGTGACCTCATTTGGAGTTTTCTTGGCAAAGACACTGGAATAGTTTTCTGCTTCTTTCTCCAGCTTCTTAGGCTGGATTTGAAATCAGACCTTCCCTATTCCAGACCTGGCATTCTATCCACTATACCACCTAGTTTGTCTTTCATAGCTCATGAGCTCCTAATTTGTTCACTTTTTTTTCTAGTTAGTAAAAAAACACAATTAGTCAATTAGTTCAAAATGAGATATTTAACGGAATAACATACTCAGTGGGAGGAATGGGTATTCATAGGGATCACATTTAAGGGAAATGTGTAAGGAGAACTCAGATATAAATGTGGTGGATCAATTCAAGAATCTCTCATAATGTTATTGTATGTTGTTATTCTTCTTCCTCTCCTTAACTATTCTCTCTATTTCCTGCTCTTTTCTCTCTTGAGCCTAGGTCTCCTTATCTCCCAAAAGTCACAAATGCAGTAGCCTTTCGTGGGCTCAATCCCACTCTTGGGAATTTTGATCTGCTCCATTTCTGACCTTGGAATAGTTTATCCTTTCTTAGACAACCTGATGTGCTTCTTCTACGCCTGAAGGCTCACGATACTGGTGGCAGACTTGGTGCTGATACCCCACTGGCTTAGCCTATTGCAAGTTATAATTCCTGAGCTCTGCCAGCGTCAGTCTCCAAAAAGCAAGAATTCCAGGTGTGTGTCACCATGCCCAATCATTGCACTGCTCTCCCTGACCTGCTCCCTTTTGGATGACATCTTCTCTGGACATAACGCTCCATCAGTCCATATTGGTCTCATGATGCTTTCTGGAGAGCTGATTTCTGAGTATCTCTTGTGCCTGTTAAATATGGAAGTCTCATCTGAGGATTCCTCAGATGTTTTCAAATGATAGTTTCTGAGACTATAATCTTGCTAGGTATTCCTCCCTCTCCCTGCCATATCTGGGCTTCATCTCTTCAAGGCTGACTATCTTAATTCAGTATGCCAGAGTAAAAACAGTAAAACTTTGTACTGATAAGGGGACAGTGATAGCTTTCTACATCTAGCTAATAAATATCTGGCAGAATATTCCAGGCTAAGATTAAAGTCTTCTCCTCCCACTCCCCTTATGACTGGAAAGAGACTACAGCACTCTGTTCCAGACTTTCCTGACAGAAAGTTAGGCTATCTAAACACACAAAAGACCATGCCTGAAAATATATGTCTCATTCTATATCTCTAGTCCATCATCTTTTTGCCAAAAGGAGGCAGATATCTTTATCATCATTCAATTAACAAACATTTATTAAATGTTTATTATATGCGAAGCACTTTACCAAGCATGGGAATACAAAGAAAAAAAAATCAAAAGTAGTCCCTGACTTCAAGGCCCCCTATATTAAAATTGGGGAAACATGTATAATATAAATACAAGATTCACACAAAATAAATACAAATCAACTCTGGTGAGGAAGGCATCAACAACTAGGAAGGATGAGAAAGACATTGTCAAAAGTGAAATCTGATGGAAGGAAGGAAGTCTTAAAGGAAGCCAGCTTGTCTAGAAGATAGGAGAGCATTAGTTATGGGGGACAGCCAGTGTAAAAAGGCATGAAAAAAAGGAACTATTGTGCGAGCAGATAGGCAGTAGATCCATATAAGACCATAGGAAGAAGACTAGAAATTTAGGAAGGAATAAGATTTGGAAGTGCTTTAAATGCCAAATTTTATCTTGCAGATAATAGAAAGTCCCTGTTGTGTATTAAGTAGGTGGCCAGTGGAGAAAAATCAATTTAGTAGCTATGTGAATGATAGATAGGAATGGGGAGGGATTTCAAGCAGGGAGATCAATTAGACAATTGGTAATAACCAAAGTGATAAAGACCTAGATTAGGATGGCAATTGTAAGTGGGGAGAAGACAGGTGAAAGATATGTTATAGAGATAAAAAATGATGAGATATGGCAATATATAATTGAATAATTGTATATAGGGATGGGGGAGGGGTGAATAAGAGTGAAAAGTCAATGATTAAACTGGAGTTGCAAGATTGTGTGATTGGAAGGATGGTGGTACTCCAAACAATAACAGGAAAGTTTAGAAGAGTCAAGTTTTAGGATTTGGGGGAAAGAAAAATGATCTGTTTTGGACAAGTTGATTTTGAAATGTTTATGAAATATTAAGTTAAAAATGTGCAATTCTAAGTTTATGGTGTAGACAGGAGGTTATGAAAAAAGACTAGGACCATAAATCACTTATATCTCTTATCTATCTCCATCTCTGGCTCTATCTATGAGGCATCTATATAGCAATGATAATTAAGGTCATGGAAGCTGATAAGTCGAGCAGATGATGAATACAGATAGAAAAACAGAAGAGGGCTCAATCCTGGCTCTTGGGGGTAGTCTACTCTTAATGTGCATAAATATTCAAAAAAGGAATTAGAGAAGAGCAATCAGATAAGAGGGGAAAAGGAAGAAAAAAGAGAAAGAGAAAGTCAGGGGAAAGAGGGAAGGGGAAAGAGAAAAAGAGAAGACAGAGAATGGCTAACCACTCCCCCCCTCAAAAAAAAAAAAAAAAAGAGAAAAAGATGGAGAAGATTAATAGTATTATATGCCAAGTATAGTATAGAGACCAAATATAAGAATAGAGAAAAGGCCATCACTGGTTTTCTCTAGTCATTATGAATTACTGTCTTGATAAGAGTAATTGAATTTTTCAAAATTGTTTCATTTGAATTATTGGAGTAATGATATAAATACCTCCTAATTCTGTTTGCTTCACTTTGTTTCAGTTCATAAAGTCCTTTCAGGTTTTTCTGATCCTCTATCTTCTTACCATTTCTTATATTCTCATGATAATTTTAAAAAATATTTTATGTTCTTGTTGACACTTCATATGACCCAATTCCAATCTTAGACATAAATAATTGCCTATCAAAATCATACATATCATTCAAGACTCGGCTCAAAAACCATTTCCTTCATAAAGTCTTTTCTGATTCCTAAAATGGATAGATATTTCTCCTTAACTTAATTTCATAGAATCTTGTTTACTATGCATTTGCCATATTCTAATTTTATATGTTTCTTTTTGTTTTGTCTTTCTCGCCTACTCATTCTAAATTTCTCAAACATAAAAATGCTTGTCTCAAGTTAGTGCTATATTTTCTAGCCTTTTGAAAAAAATTGTCCCAAGAGAAATAACTGTGCATTTTATAGTAACTAATCACATGCAGGCAAGGGGAAATTTTTGACATATATTAGAATATGATATGTATCTTTGGTAAAAAAAAAAATTTGGCATACTTGAAAACATGTCATATAATTAAACACAACATATTTTCTCTAATACTGACTGAAATGTGAATGTTCTACAACCATTTTTCTACAACTTAGGATAAATATTTCCACCATTCATATAAATGAATATCTTGACATCTTTATGTCACTTAGATGTTTTTATTTTTCTTAGGCTTTTTTTTACATTAATTGTTTAAAGGAAGACTGTATAAGGAACTACTGACAAATTGGTGAAATAAACAAGAACAGAAATCCCTCAAAGTCTAAAACAAACAACGTCACTAGAAACCACAAAGGATATTAAAATCAACAGATAAAGGTCACATACAGATATGACAATACACACATGGGTATTTCACAGTTCTCTTGCAAGGTTAATTTGTAATTCTATCTTTGCCTAATGTTTAATAAATGCCCATGCTCACTATATAGTTTCTCCAAGTAAGAGACCTGGGATATTTAATTATCCTACCCCTCTCAAAATCTGCTAATTATGCCAAGTTTTGCACTGCATATAGTAGCTTATTTGGGAACACACTTTTCCTTTGAAGGAAATAATTTGTAAATCACGAGGATCTATTTAAAGTTCAATAAACAGCATGCTTCATTATTTTTGGACCAGACCACTGGATTTTATCCCTGTAGGAAACTCCCAGTGTGGAGTTTCCTCTACCAGTAAAGATCAGCACCTTGCTTTTAATTCATAATCTTAGAGAAAGGTCTAAGGTACTGAGAGGATCAGTGTATTACCCAGGGCTACACAGCCACTGTATGTCAGAGGCCAGCTCTCTATCACTAAAAGATGTTGTTTTCAATGATCCATTTATAGAGTATAAATTTTTACAAAGATTTTTCAGGAAAAAGGACTTTGGTCATTATTTTTAGAAAAATAAGAACTTTTTAAATCTGCTGCTATTTTGCTCCCAATCTTCCCAATCCCACTCACTGGTCCGACCACTCTTTTATTTCCTTTGGTAACTTATTATCTCTATCGTGCTTCCTCACTGTGACTATTCTCCAAAGCTCCATTTTGTGGTCTCTTCTTTTGGTGACCTCATCATGTCCCATAAGTTAATTATCATTTTGATCCATCTAGAGGCAGAGACAGAGACAGAGACAGAGAGAACATGATCCTTTCTCTCTCTTGAACTCCAAAGACCAATTCACTATTGGATATATCAAATTGATGCACCACAGATATCTCAAACTCAATATAATTTTATGGAACTCATTTATCTTTCACCTAAAACTTACCCAAATTTATTGAATTGGCAAGTCAAGTCAAAACAAGTCAATGAGCATTTATTAAGGACTTACCTTGTAGTAGGAAATGTGCTAAATACTGAAAATACAAATATAAGCTAAAGGAAAGATAGTTACTGCCCTCAAAGAGCTTACATTCTCATGAGGGAAGACAAAACATAAAAGGAAACTAAAAAATCTGAGAGAGATGGAGAAGAGAAAGTATTCAGCACAGGAGCATTTTAGAAAAAGTTCTGAACACTCACAATCACAATCTTCAAGGAATACAGACATGGCTAGTTTGTGTTCCTTAAAATGACAATTCTGAGAGGAATTAGCCTAAATGAAAGGACTACCATCAGGAGAGAATATGCTTCAAATGTGTGAAGTCTGGGAGAGTTAAGTGACCTTTTAGGATAAAGAGATAAAGTGGCATTGAAGAGAAAAGTCTGGGAGTATCAGGAATGCAGCCTGAAAAGAAAGGGGTAATATCATCCTTCTAATTCAGGGGCTATTAAGAAGTATGGACCCCAAAAGTGTCAAGGGATAAATCTTGGAGATTCTTGAATGAATGGGGGGAGAGGGGAAACTACATCTTTATTTCAATATAACTAGTTTTTTGTATAATTCTATTATCTTTATATTTACTGCTAAAGGGATCTATGACATAAAAAGAATTAAGAAATTCTCTTTATAGAGCTTTACAATCTCACTATTGATTATCTACTTTCCATACCTAATTAGTTGTTAAATCTTGTTGATAATATCCTTACAGAATCTATTGCTCCTGTCCTTCTATTTGGGTAATTAAATGAATAAAAAACGTTCATATTACTGCTTATTAAATAAAAGCTTATCATGTGCTTAGCACTGGATCAAGACAGTGGTCTGCAAATACAAAACTGAAAACAGTTCTCACCCCTCGAGAAAATTACTTACATATACATATAGAAACAATACATATATAAGAGCAGTAGTCAGAAAAGAATATTTTAGCTTTAAAGTTATAAGAATTGTGAATGATAGTTATAGGGGAGTAGATGGAAACACAAATAGTCACCATATTAAATTCTGAACTTCATTATCTTTTGCCTGAAATACTATAATCACCATCTAAGGTTTTGTTGCCTCTTTTCTGAAATTCTTCCTTCACACAGCTACTTATATAGTCCAATTACACTATACCCCTTTTCAGTAAACCCCTGTATTTGTTTGCCTGTTAGTTTCTGAATCAAAGATAAACTCCTCTCTTTGGCCTTTTCACAAGCGGACTGCAACTTTTCTTTCCAGAATTATACATTACTTCCCTTTACTCAATCTATGGTCTAGTTAAACTGGCCTCTTCTCACCATTCTTCACATGCAACATTCCATCTCTAATCTCTGTGACTTTGTACATTGTCCCAATCATGCCAAGAATACACTCCCTTTTCACTTCTTAGAATCCATAGTTTTCTTCTGTGGTCAGTTCAAAAGCAATCTCCTACATGATGTCTTTCTTTATGTCCCCCACCAAGGGCTAGAAGCTCTTCCCTAAAATTGCCAAGAATTTATTCCAAAACTATTTCTATGTGAGCTTGAGAGACAACATGGAGTAAGAAATAGATATTTAGCCTTGAAGCCAGAACACTTCGAGTGAATCACAACTTCTGTGTACTCTAGG
Source organism: Sarcophilus harrisii (assembly GCF_902635505.1). NCBI lineage: Eukaryota > Metazoa > Chordata > Mammalia > Dasyuromorphia > Dasyuridae > Sarcophilus > Sarcophilus harrisii. The sequence continues at coordinate 476,186,725 of NC_045426.1, forward strand.
GTAGGGCTTTTAAACTTTTTCCACTTGTGACACCTTTTTACCTGGTGCTGAGTATATAGGTATATATATTGACATACAAATCATAATATGATAATAAAAATCATAATATGAAAGTAAAATAACAAATCACAATTTTGCAGACCCCAATTCATTTATGAGACCCCACATGCCAGGGAATGCAATCCACAGTTTAAGGAGTTAGATTCTAGGTAACTTTGAGGAGGTGCTGACTTACATTGGTAGAGGGAATTTTTTCACCTGGAACTTCCCTAAACCAATGAAATCACAGAGTCAGCCCCTCTCTTTACAAGTCTGAATGTTATATATGTTGGATCTTTCTATAGAATGAAGACTTCTTGACAAGAGAAACTGTTTCATTTGTGTATATCTCAAAGCACACTGCCTGGAACATAGGAGGTGTACACAAATATCAATAAATATTTGCTGATGGACTGATTCACAGATACTCATGGCACTGCACAATGTAAATAGTTCTAAGGTTTACAGAGTACTTTACATTATGTCTGTTGATGATATATGCAAAGTAAAACGAACACATATTATCATATCTGTTCTATACATGAGAAAAAGGAGGTCCAGAGAAGTTAAATTTGCCCAATGCTAATGGTTAATACTAACAAGAAGTAGAGCCAATATTTGAATTCAAGTTTTCCATTAATTCCATTGATATTTCTACTATACTACACTGATTTTCAAGGAAACAGAAAACAGGTTGCCTTCATGAGACAATTATATCTTTTCTCGAATTAAGAACTCCCATGGAAAAAGTTACTTTATGATTTGTATATTTTACATAGCAATTGGCAGGTTAATTTCACTTATATAAAATTTAAAGAAGAAAGCTGATATCCATTGGCATCTATTCTAATCTCTTCTTTCAGAATGCTTGATCTTGTTGACTTACAAGATCCCTATGTGATATTTTCCTGGGTCTAACCATAGAACTACTTATATACAGTTTCCCCCCAAAAAATCAAAGCATAGTATAAATGCTGATTAAGTAAAAGTAAAAGAGTACTAAAATATGCTGCAGAAAAAGAGGCTCTAGAGGTGGAAAGCATCAAATATCCACAAAAAAAGAAAAAGAAACTGACCACATCTTAACGAAGGAAATGACTGTTTGCTAATGGAATAGGAATTTACAAATCAGCTAAGCTTTGTCAAACCAAAGACCAGTATAAATCAAAGGTAAGAATAAAAACCAAATTCTAATTAAGGATAATGACATGAAGATTGTATTCTATATAATTTTGACAGTTACAACCTGGCATATTTGGACAAATTAATGATGCTAAAAAAAATGAGAAAGGGAGAGAAGTTAACCACTGTGATGCTGGTTAAATCTCCCTGAAATAGTAAAAATCAAAGGAAATTTCACTACAATGAGGGGATCAAAAAAGCTTAGAAACTGTATCAGTCAGCAAACATTTAATTTCCATGCCAAATGAAAACTGTGGTGGGAAAGGATAATATAATTTTGAATATAGGCACATTTCCAAAACATGGTGGCAGATTATGAAGGGTATTATCTCATAAAACATTAAAAGAAAAAACAGTGAATGGAAAAACCAAACCTGTAGAAAAGTTAATTAAGTTTAGCAAGACCCAACTATATAAAATCGTACCAAGAGCATTTATAGATGAACCCAATAGACACCCAACAAATGGAACAGTTTTGACAGCATTTCCATAACAATGTATTGTCATCCTGGCTGACTACTACTTACAACCCACAGTTCTAAGTGAGGAAGTAAAAGACTGTAAATTGGGGACAACAACTGGACTTGGTCCAATGCACACAGAAGAAATTGTTACCAGATGCAAAAGAATTTTATAACGCAATCTGAGATTTCAAATTTGGCATGATACCAAAACAATGGATAGGAAATAGTAGCAATGATAAATTACTCTCCAAAAGATGGCTAAGGAAATATCAACATCTAATGACTTTTATGCTTACTTTTCACAAATAAATATTTATAAGGATATATAGAGGTAACAAGATTATGCTTTGTATCAAAGCTTGTGTCATACTTTGCTAAAAATCTTGCCCCATCTCTAGCTGACCACACAACTTCTCTGCCATCTCCATTCCTTGTAAAATTCCAAGTACATGCCATCCTTCCCACCTCAACTCTAGCTCTACAAATTATAATCAAATCAATGCTACCTACTATTCTTGAAAAGGATGCATCAATCAATTACCTTGTAGCTGCAATCTTTCTGACTTCCCTATTCCACTCTGGATGTTCCTCCATATATGTATTGTGTTCCCCTACTAAAATGTTTCTTTAAATCCACTACTGGACTATTTTACTTGCTTATATTTATATACCTTTAACTTAGCATAGTATTTGACTGTAATACTTAATAATATGTTTTCATCCATCCATCCCTCCATTTTTTCATAAAATTCTCTCATCTGGTATTTAAAATCTTTTTTTCTCATCTTTTTTAAAAAATAGCTTTTTATTTACAAGATATATGCATGGGTAATTTTTCAGCACTGACCCTTGCAAAACCTTCTGTTCCAATTTTTCCCTTCCTTCCCCCCCCCCCCTTCCCCAGATGGCAGGTAGACCCATACATGTTAAATATATTAAAGTATATGTTAAATACAATATATGAATACATATTCATACAGTTATTTTGCTGTACAAGAAAAAGCGGACTTAGACATAAGGTAAAAATAACCTGAGAAGGAAATAAAAAATATAAGTGGACAAAAACAGAGGGAGTGGAAATGCTATGTTGTGGTTCGTATTCATTTCCCAGAGTTCTTTCGCTGGGTGTAGCTGGTTCTCTTCATTATTGAACAAATGGAACTGATTTGGTTCATCTCATTGTTGAAGAGAGTCACGTCCATCAGAATTGATCATCATATAGTATTGTTGTTGAAGTATATAATGATCTCCTGGTCCTGCTCATTTCACTTAGCATCAGTTCATGTAAGTCTCTCCAGGCCTTTCTGAAATCATCCTGTTGGTCATTTCTTACAGAACAATAATATTCCATAACATTCATATACTACAACTTATTCAGTCATTCTCCAATTGATGGGCATCCATTGAATTTCCAGTTTCTGGACACTACAAAGAGGGCTGCCACAAACATTTTTGCACATATAGGTCTTTTTCCCTTCATTAAGATCTCTTTAGGATATAAGCCTAGTAGTAGCACTGCTGAATCAAAGAGTATGTACAGTTTGAGCATAGTTCCAAATTGGCATTTAAAATCTTTTGTATTCTGGCCCTTCACTACACTTCCAGTGTTCTTACATTTTACTCTCCTTCATATCCTCTATGATTTTTATTTTTATGCTTATTTTCTGTTCTTCATAAGTGACTATCTGCTTTTGCTCTGGTCATTGTCTCATGAATGAAATGCTCACTCTCCTCACCTCTGATTCCTACTTTCTTTGGTTTCCTTTACGATTCTTTTGTAGAAGACTTTTCCTAATCCCTAACCCCTTATATATCACTTCCTAAATTAATGCTTCCTAAGATTACCTTGCAAATACTTTCTATATCTGATATTCACATTGTTATTTGCATATTGACTCACTCATTAGAATGTAAGGCCCATGAAAGCAGGGGCCAATTTTTTCCCCCTTTTTTTGTATCTCTAGTGCTTAGCTAGTATCTGGCCTACCCTAAGTGATGATGATAATATTAATAGCTAAAATTTATATGGTACATATTATATGCTAAGGTACTATAATAAGTACTTTACAATTACTGTTTTATTTGATCCTCACAAGAACCCTGGGAGGGAAGTGATCTATTATCCTCATTTTAAAGATGAGGAAACTGAGGCAGAGAAGGTTAGTTACTTTCCAAAAATCACAGAACTAATAAGTATCTGAGGCCAATTTGAACTCAGGTCTTCCTGATTCCTAGTCTAGCTCTCTTTCTACTATACCAACTGCCCAATCCTTCTTAATAATTAAGCAATTAACAAATGTTTGTTGCTTGATGTTCCCAGAAATGTCATTAGAAATATCAGCATCCTGAAATAATTAAAGCTGCAGGTAACTCAAGGGATATTGGAGAAATGCACAGTGGACACAAATAGCCTACAAAATATTTTGCTATTGATTGTCCTTAAAAATGTCTATAACTTCAAATATGGGGTGCCCCCAAAGCCTTACTGCAGTTTTAAGCTATCACAGTTTAACTAAGACTTTTGTGTATCCTGTAGAAAACTTAACTGAGATTTTTGGGCATCCTGTAAAAAACTTAACTGAGACTTTTGGGTACACTACTGAAACTTGCCAGTAAGCAGATAAGATGGTAAAGATACCTGGGGTATAATTAATGCACCCTAGAAATAAGTGACACTAACCTCTTCAAACCAGATTCAGAAAAAATGTGAATCTTTTGAGGCTATTACATTATGCAGTAAGACAAACTGAAGACCTCCCTTAAGGACACTGTGTACACACTATACATTTTAGTATAGTGTAGTATAAGGTCACCTCTTCTAGCTCCTTCCTCACACATGGAGATGAGCAGGATCATCCTTAAAAGGCTGCTCAGAGACCCAGGGGCTGCCGAATCCCACTGCTGCTTCTAGTGAGAAGATGTTCCTATGGCTTGGACCAAGTGGGTGCAGGGTTGTAGCTACAGCTCTGGTATCTACAGGAGTATCTACATCTGCTGCTTCATTACTTGTCAATCGCCACAGGTTCACAGAAGTTAGCAGTAATGAATAACTAACTACTACTTTCCCAAAGGAGAAGATGCTAAGAAATATGCACTGAATTCCAATCATGAAAATCACTCGAAGATATACTTTCAGTCAGAAACAATAATCTTCTAAATCTTTGGTAAATTATGCTCATTACCTCAACTAGATTGTAACGTACTTGAGATTAGAGACTTTGTCTTATACTTACTTTTATACCCCCTTAGAATGTATAATATAGTACTTGGAACAGAATTATCACTATATAAATATAGATACAGATATAGATAGATAGGCAGACAGAGACACAGAGAGAGAGAGAAGAGAAGATAGGAGAGAGAGGAGAGAGGAGAGAGGAGAGAGGAAGAGAAGAGAAGAGAAGAGAAGAGAAGAGAAGAGAAGAGAAGAGAAGAGAAGAGAAGAGAAGAGAAGAGAAGAGAAGAGAAGAGAAGAGAAGAGAAGAGAAGAGAAGAGACAGGAGAGAGAGATGGGGGGAGAGAGAGAAGGAGAAGAAAGAGAGACAGAGAGGGTGGAGGGAGAGAAAAGAGAATCTGTAATCAAACTACAATTAGTATTATCAAGTCACCACAGATTTTTCCTCTTTGCTCCTATTTTCTTCCCATTACTTTGTTGCCCTAAAATAAGGATCTTTTGGCATAGCTACCTAGTAGTCAAGCTCTGGCAAAAGAAATACATATTGGTTCTGCATCATCAATCAACAAATATTTGTTGCACCTATGTTACGATATGTAAGCATTTACTATGTGCCAGGTACTTCAGTCTGTTCAAATACTAAATTTTTTTGAATCAAAGCTCCTATTTTTAGTTTGGTATTTATCAGAGTAACAATGACCAAAAAGAAGCAGAAATAATGTGTCAGGAAGAGGGAGAATGATCCCTAGCTAAGCTATGTTGATATAAAAATAATAAATTTCATAAAAAGTCTATATAAGAGGTTTTTTTTTTTTTAAAGTTATGTCACTTTTTTTGACATATTGTTGACTGTGTGTCAACTCTTCGGAAGAATGAAATGGAAAAGGTTGTTCTAAGTCACTGAAATGGGTGACAGGAGCTAGGAAAGGAGTATTGTAATGGTTATGTGTGCTCCTGAAACAAAGCTGATTGTGCTCTCTTCTGCATGAGTATCAGGTTGTTGCTCTAAATGGAAATATGAAAAACTGAGCAACCCAAATTAAGGGCAGCTTGGGTGAGAACAGCTTCTAATACCTACTGTGTATGATTCATCAACGTGTCATTTACGAGGGTTAGGAAGAACATATTGTTCTTTATAATGATTTTTAATAGCTTTTATCTTACAGAATTTTGTATGTCTAATTTGTCCTCTATATGATTTGTCTATAATTGTTTGTATGTTGCCTCACCACCTCCCCCCTCCCCCCTTTAAATTGTGAACTTCTTGAAGGCAGGACTCTGTTTTTCCTTTCTTTGTATCCCCTAGGCTTAGCACAGTACCTGGCACAAAGTAGGTGCTTAATAAATGTGTGCTAACTAATTGACTATTACATTCTAGAATTTGACATTCAAAGGACTTCATATCAAAACTGAGATCTGCCTTGGGTTTTTTGTTGGTTTGAAACTCTAAAAAATGTTTTTGATACAAAAACTATATTTATACTAATTATGTAAATCTGTTCACGCCCATAGGGCTCAGATCAAAACAAAATCAAACAAGAACAATAATCATCCCATGGAGAAAATGAAAATTAGCAAAAATCAAAACTATCAGGTAAGCACAGCTGTCAGATAGTTTTAAGCAACTGATGATTGCTGCACCCTGATTATTTATCTTTATGACACTGGCAAGTGAGAAATGGGTGATGAATGGAAAATTTTGTAAACCAGTACAATATTTGCTTAAAAAAAAAAGTGATCTTCAAGCTTGAATTATACAACTGATTCACATGACTCATATACTTTCCCCCTCTCCCTTAGCGATCATAATATGCATAGTACGCAAAACCATGTCTTAATGATAAAGAATTCCTAGGGAAAGATTGTGTAGTAGATGGTGTAGACTTCTATATGCTCCACAAAATTACAAGATGAAAGCTGATTACATTTTTTTAATTAAAAAAATTATATCACCAAATAAAAATCGGTTGTGTTGTCTAATATAGAGCAAAGTAAAAATGAGCAGGATGTTGGTAACACAAAAGTAAGGCAGCAACCTAGATATTTATCTAAGAAAATACCTCACTGCAGGTTGTGAGTTAAACTAAAAGCAGACTGATGTTAGGTTTCTTTCTCTGCTCAGTTCCATTATACCATTTATTCCCTAACAGGAATTTACATTTGAAAAAATGATTTTAATTTTCTGTGAGATTTCCAATAGTCCTGTTCCATGGTAAAACACATTCTAACCAATGTTATACTTTAAAAGAAGCTAAGCAAATTACCCTCTTATTTAATAGACAAAAATATTCCAAAATTACAGCTCAAAAATTCCTCAGAAAACTGCTTTGAACTAGTAGCAATTAATAGTCTTTATGAAATACAGACATGCAATTTCAAGAACATAGTTTTAGTAAATTAAGTTATAGTCATGACCTTATATACACTTCTATTCTGAGATATGATAGATAACTTGCTATATTGTCAAATTTGACTAAATGCAAGAACTGGGTTTAATAAATGGCAGTAAACAAAACAGTGAGTTGGGGAATCAGGACACTTCAGTTTTTCATTTTCTTTTTTCAAAAAACCTCCCTAGTCACTAAATTTGAAATTTTAAAGTGTTGAAGGAAATAGAGGAATAGCTTGCAGAGAGTAAAAATATACCAGATTTTGAATGGAGAAGAGAGAGGAGGAAATATGACTGTGTTAAAAATGTATTCTCCCCATATATTATAAAACTAACACAACAGCGGCTTTTATTTGATTCAGAGTTACTGATATGTTAAGAGATAATATTTGTATTCAAAATTTTCCAGACTCTCTTTGAGCAGTCTAAGTAAAACAACCTATGAACTTTGAACAAAGGCACCTGATGTCATTTCTGATAATTCTGCCTGATGTAAAGGCCAACCAAAGCCAGTAACCTTGGCTTTTGCCTTGGACTGAAGGACTGAAGGTCTTCCTGAGAAAGATACCTAGGAACTGGTTAGAACTAAATGTGTCAGGGTTATTAAAACTGGTTCAATACTGCTTCAAGCTTTTATATAAATTAACTATTCTAGAAAGGCTATTCCAAAACTTTTCCATCAAATCCCATCTTTTTCACCTATATTAAACTCCTAATTACATTCACAAATGAGTTAAGCTGTCAAAAGGAAAAATCTGGATTAGAGCAGACTGGAAGTCTGCTCTGATTTCTATCTACTCTAATCTCCTGAAGGGAAAACAAAACATAGACACAGATTGCCCAGTGTGAGAAAATTGTTTTTAAAGTTGTGAGGGACACAGATCATGTAGCTCTCAAGATATTTTACCACTTTAAGAGTTACAAAGACCTAATGAATAGAAGGGAGAATATTGCATGACTGTGAACATAGTTGCTTCAATTATATCTCTAGTTTAACAACAGGCTAGGAGGCAGTCACAGGAATTATAGAAGAAAAAAGGTTAATAATCACAAATCTGCAGGCATAGCTAAGAAAAAAGAAATATCTTAATGTTGTACACATTATTTAATACTTTCTACAAGTTACAAGAGGATTCTGGATGCAACCTTGCTGTCTAAATTAATCAAGTTTGTACAAGATTGTAAATTTTTAATTGGAACAAGAGGTTTGGCAATTGTCAATGCTGTAAAATTACCCATACATATAACCTGTAAATAAAAGGCTATTAAATAAAAAAAAAATCACCAAGGCCAAACTATTAAAAAAAAAGATTGTAAATTTTTAAATGTCAAATTCTCCAAAAAACTGTTGTTTTTCTTTGTTTTAAATTTTTGATATTAAAAAAAAACAACCAAAAACAAATCAAAAGATCAAGTATATCATCTAGGATCACATATTGCTGTAGCCTCCAAAAATCTCTATTAATGCTGCCCATTCTTCTAGGGATGAGCTTATTTAAACTAGACTAGATTAGACTGGTCCTCAAATAGCAAATAGTACAATCTGTACACAGGTCCCATACTCAAAACTCAGATTAGTTAGACTTGCTAATTTGTGATTTTGGGGGTATATCATTCTAAGAGATGTTGGAATGGGGCTTTAATTTTTTTAAAGCTCAATTAAATCATTCTCCCTAAATTCTTAGATTTCTAGAGAAAATAATTAAGGCAAAGCCTCAATTTTTCATTCTAATGTCATTAGCATTACACACCTAGCAATTCAATGCATCCTATGACATGGACTTTGTCAGGACTTCCTAGAGGAAAAGGGAAAGATGAAAATGTTAAGTAATCTCAAGGGATTTTAACTCACATGGGCAGTACTATATCAATTTTCAAGCAATATGAGTATTCATCCAATTACCAAAGGTATGCTGGAGACAGCTCATACGGCTCCTAAGAGTCAGTTGTTAAATTTTCAGTGTGAATCTTTACCTTGGAAATCAGCAAATCTAAAAAAGTCAGGGATTGGTTTATTTAATTTTATTTTTTGATTGTCTACACTGAAGGAAGCAGTGAAGAAAATATTTATAATGCGGATTAAACTCAAAAGTGTGTTGTACATTTCTGGAGAGCCAGCATATCCTTTTGGCTATATCCAAATACTTCCCAAGATATTGCATTTCTAAAACCCTCTCTAGTAACTTACTCTAACATTAAACCTTCTTGAGACTGTTAACTTGGATTTTTGGTGCTAAAGACTGTGTCTAGTTTTGTCCTCAACAGAGATACAGACCAGCTGGTGGCCATCTCCTGTAAAATGTTTTTTCATAGTTCTCCAGTAACTAATTATGTGAGGCTACTTGAACTAAGTCTCAAAAGATGCAAATCAGACTATTTGCTGATGAGGGAAATTTAAAATACACACTCACACTCTCTGTCTGTCTGTCTCTGTCTATCTCTGTCTGTCTGGTGCTCTCTCTCTCTCTCTCTCTGTCTCTCTCTCTCTGTCTCTGTCTCTCTCTCTCTCTCTCTCTCACACACACACACACACACACACACACACACACACACACACACACACTTAAACTGGGAAAGATAATTAAAATCAGTGATGCTAGACAGAGCATTTATATACCAGGCCCTGTGCTAAAGGATGGGGATAAATAAAAGCAAGATAATCCAATCTAATTCAACTCAATAAACATATTAAGTGCCTACTGCATGCTAGGTACAGTGTACACTGAAGGTACAATTAAAAAAAGGAAGACTGTTTCTACTCTTAAGGAATTTACATTCTAAAGGGAGAAAGCAAAATATAAGGGAATGATATGATTGGGAGTGGGGGGGAAAGTATGTAATATGTGTCCTGAAAAACAAATCTATATAAATTTATAATTTTCATATGTGATTCTAATGAAACTTCAGAATGAAAGGAACAATAGTAGCTCTAATCTCCTAGCTGACTTTCAGTACCACATTTCCAAAGGCCTAGAGGAATTTTCCCTTGGATTTCTTGTTACCACATCAAATTCAAAATTTCCAAAAATTTTTTCTTAAGCTGTTTTTTCCCCCTGTTTTTTTCGATTTTTATCAAAGGGACCATCATTTTCTCAAGGGTCTAGGCTCAAAAGCTTGAAATCATCTGTTTCTTCCTTTCCGTTATCTGCCATATCCAATTAGTTTAAAAGTTTTATTCATTTTTCCTTCATAATACCATGTGAACTTTCTCCTTTTGCTCCCTTCCCAGGATGACTACCCTAGTTCGTATCCCTATTACCCCATAGCAAGATAAAGACAATGCATTATCATTATACTTATTAATTAGTCTTTTTCATTTCAACCCAACTTATTAGAAGAATAAATTACATTAAGATCAAGACCAAAATATTTTGACACCCAATCAATTTGGCATAAATTTGTATAGAGTCAGAAATTATTTCAATCTATAAGAGTCCTTCCCTGCTCCCCACCCCAGATCTTATAAAGACTTGAGAATAAACATAAATTATTTTTAGAAGCAAAGATTTGAAGTCTAGGAATACTGATTCTGATTTTGAACCAATAATGGGTTCACATAATGTCCCTAGAGCATTTTCTGTAAACATTCAGTCCTTAAGCAAATCTTGATTTATAAAACATCCTGAAAAGCAAAATATTTTATGATGGAGTGGAGAGAAGGAGGAAAAAAGGAGAGGAGTTTCCTAAAATTTTTTTCTAAGTAATCCAAGAAATTTCTTTTTCTTTTCCAAGTGGTCAATAGAATCCAAATGGATTTTAAATTTCAAATACAATTGAAGATTATTTATAAATCTGAAAAGAAAAATAATTATCCAAATAATCAGGCACATTCTATTTGTTCAAATGTAATCAAATTTTATAGGTAGAACTGAGTTTTGGAATAAAAAATATACAAAATGGGAGAAAGATCACATACAAATAGAAAAGAAATCTACAAGTTGTAATTGAATTGGAGTCCTGGCAAAATTATTGAATGTATTATTAACAAGATGATTTGTAGAAAAAGAAATGGCAATTATCACTTGGGGAATCATTAATGACAGACATTAATGACACTTCCTTTTTGGATAACCCAAGAGAACAGGTAAATGCCAAAGATATGGCAGAATATGAGAGACAAAAATCTCTCCTAATACTATTGTGAACAAGATGAAGAGGTATGAGCTACATGAAAATACAATTAAGGTTACTTAGATGCTCCAATAATTCAAAGAAAAATTATTAACTGATAATAGTATCCTAAAGAAAAGTATATTGTTTAGTATCCCAGGGGTCTCTTCATGGATCCTATACTGATTAACATTTTTACTAACAATCTGGATTTCTTTAATTTGCAGATGATAAAGCTGAGGAGAGAGAGGAGTCAATATTTTAGATTACAGTTGATTTAAAATTGATCATAAGGATACAAAAGGATGGATAGGCCAAAATTATGAGGTAAATCTAATAAGATGAAATTTAATTAAAAAAAAAAAAAAGACATGCTCAAAGGTCAAAAATTCAGCTTCAAAGATACCATAGAGAGACATGTCTTGACAACAGTTTGAGTGAAAGAACTCTGGAGATTTCTGAGGATTTAAAGCTCAAAATGAGTCAACAGTATGACATAGCAGCCAGAAAAACTAATAAAGTCTCTAAGCTATGTTAATAAAAGCACAGAGTTCAGAATGAGGGAGGTGGTAATTCTGATGCACTCTGCCCTGGTTGGATCAAAAATGAAATATTACATTAATTTGTGGGTGCTACATTTTAGCAAGGACACTGAAAAAATGGAAATAATCCAAAAGAGTGTGACCACAAAAGTAAAGGGATTGAAGGTAAAACCATATGAGAATCAGGTTAAAGAAACAGATGCTTAACTTGGATAAACAACTTAGGAGAGAATATGGAAAAGAGATTAGACAGCAAAACTAGAATGAGGGTTGCAGAGTTGTAGATTTTTCTTCAAAAAAGAAAAAACTTTCTAATAGTTGGTACTAATCAAAATTGTTTTGATCTGTCATTTAATTAGCATTTAAAGTGATTACTATGAGGAAGGAAGGAAAGAAGGAAGGAAGGAAGGAAGGAAGGAAGGAAGGAAGGAAGGAAGGAAGGAAGGAAGGAAGGAAGGAAGGAAGGAAGGAAGGAAGGAAGGAAAAGTGAGGAAAAGAATGAAAGCTAGTAGACCCTGTCATATAGGAATTTACATTCTAATGGGGAAGCCAAGATCTAAATAAATAGGCACTAAAATTAGTGGACAGTTAGGTAGTACAATGGATAGAGTGCTAAGTCTAGGGCCAGGATGATTTGAGTTTAAATATGGTCTCAAACAATTATTAGCTGGTTCAGTCACTTAACCCTATTTATTTCAGTTTCCTCATCTGTAAAATGAGCTAGAGAAACAGATAAAGCACTCTAGTATTATTGCCAAGAAAACCCTAAATGGGGTCACAAAAAATTGGACAAAACTGAAAATGACTAAATAACAATAAAAAGTATATACAGAGTAGGAAAAAAAATGCAATTTAAGAGGAGACATTAGCAGCTCAGTTCTCCATTACAAGAGGTCTTCAAGAAAAAACTCAATGACCACTTGTTGGTGACATTTTAGAGGGATCTATTATTCAGATGAATTGAATTATTTGAGTCTGAGGTCCCTTTCAATTCTCAGATACTACAAAATAAAAAGTATCCTCAATAATAAATTAATCAGAATGCTCTGATGAAAACAATGAAGTCATCAATTCACAACTCAAACCAACCAACTCAAGCAACATCTGGAACATACTGAATGAGTCATCCAGAGACAGAGGTTTTTAAATTCTGGTTTTTTTTTTTAACCAATGGCAAGTTCATAGGTGAAGAGGAAATTAAGATGATAAAGTCTTTGAGTGAATAGGAAGTCACTTAAGATTATTATTTTTTTTCATTAAAGCTTTTTATTTTCAAAACATGCATGGATAATTTTTCAATATTGTTTCTTACAAAAACCTTGTGTTCCAAATTTTCCCTTTCTTCCCCCCATCTCCTTCCCTAGATGGCAAGTAATCCAATATATGTTAAACATGTTAAAATATATGTTAAATCCAATATATGTAAACATATTTATACAGTAATCTTACTGAACAAGAAAAATCAGCTCAAAAAAGAAAAAAAATGAGAATGAAAACAAAATGTAAGCAAAATACTACAAAAAGAGTGAAAATGCTGTGTTGTGATCCACACTCAGTTCCCACAATCCTCTCTCTGGGTGTAGATAGCTTTCTCCATCACAAGATCATTGGAACCGGTCTAATCATCTCAATGTTGGAAAGAGCCATGTCCATCAAAATTGATCATTGTATAATCTTGCTGTTGCTGTGTACAATGATCTCTTGGTTCTACTCATTTCACTTAGCATTAGTTCATGTAAGTCTCTTCAGGCCTCTCTGAAATCATCCTGCTGATTGTTTCTTACAGAACAATAATATTCCATAACATCCATACACCATAATCTATTCAGCCATTCTCCAGTTGATGGGCATCTACTCAGTTTCCACTTTTTAGCTACTACAAGAAGGGTTGCCACAAACATTTTGGCACATAGAGGTCCCTTTCCCTTCTTTAAGATCTCTTTGGGGTATAAGCCCAGTAGAAACACTGCTGATCAAATGGTAGGGACAGTTTGATAACTTTTTGAGCATAGTTTCAAACTGTTCTCCAGAATGGCTGGATCCAGTCACAATTCCACCAAGAATGTATTAGTTTCCCACTTTTCCCACATCCCCTCCAACATTTATCATTATGAGATTATTATTTTAATAAAATTAAAGTATACATTAATCCCTTAGAAAATTCATTGAGCAATATTAAAATTGAGCTTTGAAACATTACAATCTGTTAATAGTCAAGAACATTACCAAAAGTATTGAAACTTATACTTTTTTACTCCACCATCATGAGAACCTTAGATAATTTGTTGAAAAGAGGAACAATTGTGAGGCAGGGAGGTGAGAATTATTCTGTAACTATTATACTTTAAATATCTGTTACATATGATACTTTTCAAAGTGTCACGTTCCAACCACGTGACTTCAGGCTGTTCATGAACTTTTAGGATTCTTACTCATATTTTTCCAAGACACCATCAAGCAGTGACAAGTACCAATAGTTGGTAAGAAGAATGAGATAGAAAAATGTAGAATTTAGTATTTTTAAAATAAAATGTGTGTGTGTGTGTGTATATATATATATATATATTTTTTTTTTTAAATAATAAGTAGTGGTACCATAATCCTATTCACAGAATGTCCTAGATAGAATTAGTTTATGTTTTTTTTAATAAAGAAAATATTTTTATTATTTTAAATATAATCATTTCTCTTCTTTCTCTACTTCTTCATCTAGCAAAAAGAGAGTAGTTTCTTGTAGCAAAATAGCAAACAGAAGCTTTCACTTGACTTGAGAAGGCTAACCATCATTTACTTTTGGTATTTCTGCTAATCATTTTTATTTATTTAATTTATTTTTAATTGGTTTCAGGGAAAGAGTAAAAAGCAGACAGAATTGCCATATTTCAAGGGGTACATCTTAAGTGAAATTAAGAACAATTGTGTACTCAAGCAAGGAGACATGCTATGGACAATTGCTCAGTTACCAAATAACGTAGAAAGAAAAAAAAAATTTTTCAAGACTACATTTCCATCACTATTTTAATTCCTCTCTCCAAATGTAAGGTATGACTTCATTTCATTTCCTCAGTTACAAATTGAACAGGAGTTTACCACTAATAATTCCCTTTGAATATCTTCAGTGGAAAAATAGACACTTTTCTCACACTGCTTAAAATGTCTGTACAATGACGGGTTTTATTTCTCTTTAGCAATTTTCTACAACAGCTAGTTGATGCAATGCACAGAGTTCCAGGTCTGGAGTCAAGAAGATCTAAGCTGAAATTTAGCCTTAGACACTTATTTGCTGTATGATCCTAGGCAAGTCACTTAACCCCCATTTGCCTCAGTTTCCTCATCTTTAGAATGATGAAGGAAATAGAAAAGAAATGGCAAACCACTCTAGTATCTTTGCCAAGAAAACCTCAACTGAGGATCTTGAAAAGTCAGATACTGAAATCACCAAACAACAAGAAAAGCAATTCTCTGGCTCACTGTCTTTTATTCCTTGTATGGATCTGCAAATTGCTCAGGATTCTCCTCTTTTTCTCTATTGGCCCTATCTTGCTTGTCATTTTATCCATATAAATGCTACATCTGCAAATATAAAACCCAAACCTGTATTTCCAACCCTGATCTATTTCTAAAGCTCTAGAACTGCATTTATTATTGATAAAGTTTACACTTAGATTCCACTAGAATCTCAAATTCAACTTATCTAAAATCAAGCTTATTCTCTTCCTCTCCAAAATTTGATCCTTTTTTCTGAATTTATTATGTTTCTCAACAATAGCAGTATTTACTCAATCTCCCAAGTCAGAGTGTTGTTATAACTATTGAATGATCAGAAATCATATTCTGTTGGTTCTTCTGTAATATCATTTCCATTTTCTTTATTGCCACTGCTGTCACCTAGGTAGAGACCTCTCACTATCTCACTAAAAACAACTACCAAACTTTCTTCCTGCCTCCATGGAATCTGCCTCATGCATCAATCTGGAAGCCGCTCAATAGTTCTTTCTTGACTGCCAAGCTTAATTAAACTTCCTGGGCTAACCTTAATGGTTTTCCACGATAAGAAACCATCCTTTCCTTCTAACCTTACTTCAAACTATAATCTTGTACTTTCTACACCCAAGGGGTTCAGTTATTTTTTTCTGTCCTGTCTCACTCTTGGTGACCCCATTTGGAGTTTTCTTGGCAAAGAAATAGTAAAGTAGTTTACCATTTCTTTCCCTAACTCATTTTTATAAATGAGGAAACTGAGGCAAGTAAGATAAAGTGATTAGTTCATTACTAGTTCTTAAGGCCAGACTGAACCCAGGAAGATATATCTATCATAGTCCAGATCTGGCACTGAGCTGGCTAGCCAAAGTGGTCTATTAACTGTTCTCTTCACATTTGCCTTGCAGAACTTAGTACAATGCCTAGCACATGAAGATTATTTAATAAATGCTTATGAACTGACTGACTTCCTTATTCTATCACTCTTTGTCTGGAATATATTCCTTGCTCCATCCCTAGAATCTTCCTCTCCTTTAATTCTTTTTTAAAAAAAAGTTTTATTCACTCTAAACTTAAATATAAAATGATAAAAGAAAAAAAGAACATTTTCATGTATACAGCAGAATATAAGATAGGATTCAATATAAATCAATAAATTTCCATTCCAAGAAAAGCTATGTAAAAAATACTATGACCTTTTCAAAGTTATCCAGTGCTTCCTTCTAGGTTTTCTTTTGTTCTCTACTGTGTACTTTTCATTTCATTTTTCTCTACTTGCCTTACTCCCAACCCTGATCTAGACAAGGCTAAAATTAAAGGTGGATATGTGTATGTGTATACACATACATATGCAAATATACAGTTCTTTCTCTAAAAGTGGATAGCATCTTCCTTCATAGGTTCACTTCTTTCAATATTTTTCTAAAACAATCAGCTTATCATTTCTTATATCATAGTTGCATTACATCATAATCATATATCACAGTTTGTTTAGCATTCCTCAACTGAAGGACCTTTATCATTTTAATCAATCTGATATTATAAGACAATATCTCATATAGTTTTAATTTGTATTTCTCTATCCATAGTGATTTAGAAAATCTTTTCATATGATTATATATAGTTTTGATTTCTTCATCAAAAAACTTTCTGTCCACATTCCTTAACCATTACTTGTAATTTTATAAGTTTGACAAAATTCTTTATATATTTTCCTGACATTTTGTCCCCCAAATGAATTTTATCATATTTTTTTCTAACCCAGTAAAAAACATTTTTTAGTAATATAATTGGGAGGGCATTAAATAAATGGATCAGTTAGGTAAAAGAGTCATTTTTATTATATTGACTTTGCCTACTCATGAACAGTCAGTATTGCTCCAATTATTTAAATCTGACTTTATTTCTTTAAAGAGTGTTTTATGTTTATGTTTGTATAATTTTTATGTCTTGACAGGTATACTGTCTAGTTATTTTAAATTATCTAAAAACAATGCTGAATAATACTTATGACACCTAGTGTACTTTCTCTATTTTTCTTTTAATTAAATCTATTTTAGCTTCAACTTTGAGATCCTGAATTCTACTCTGCTTTTAATATAATTAATTCTACTTTTGCTCTTTATTTTAACTTTATGAGTTATCTCTCATTTTTATTGTATTTTTGAAAGCAGTATGTTGTTGAATTCAAATTTTTAATACATTCTAATATCCATTTCTGTTGGATAGGAAGATTCTGAAGATACCTGACAGAATAAGATACCTGACAATGAGGTCCTTTCTAGAACTAAACTGCCAAGCATTCCAACTCTACTGCAGAGAGCACAACTCCATTGGGCTGGCCACACTGTTCAAATGTCAAATGTATTTTTTTTTTGCCAAAAAGATTATTTTATGAAGAACTTACACAGGGCAAGTGCTCACTGGTGGTCAGAAAAAGCAATACAAGAACACTCTCAAGGTTTCTCTTAAGAATTTTAGCTTTGATTCTATGACATGGGAGACACAGCTCAGGACTGATCAGTATGGCACATACTCATCAGAGACGGTGCTGTGCAAAGTGGAACTGAATTAGCTCAGAAGAAATGTGAGATGCACGAAGTTGGTAAATCCATCCAAAGGCTGATAAGGACTACCTATGTCCTACCTGTGACAAAGCTCTCTGAGCTTGTATTAGTCTCATTAGCCACAGTTCAGACACACTAACTCAACTCTAATATAGTGATGTCATTTTGGTCCTCTCTGAGAAGGAAGACCAATAACCAATCACTAATCATAGGTAAATTCATACCATTCACATTCAAAGTTATAAGTACTTGTTATATATTTCCCTCCATCCTATTTTTCCTCTCTATTCTCCTCACCCTATTTATCTTCACTCTGATTTATTTCTATCCAGTACCTTGCCTGTCTATTCCTTAATCTACCCAATCTTTTAAAAGAGCCCTTCCCTTACCATCTGCCCACCTTCTACCTTAATTCTACCTGTTTATCCCTTATGTCCTCCCCCTTCTAATTCTTCACCTATGCATCCTATTAAAAATCCCTCCCTTAGCCTCTCCCATATCCTTCCTATTTCTTTCCATATTCAGTCCTCCCTCACTTAGATCCAATTCACCTGTATGCCCTGGAATCACCTCCCTGATGCCATGATCCTCTTCTAGAGAGGATAAACAACAGCAACAATATTTAGAAGACTTTAAATCCCTTTAAGATGTATATATTATTCCCTTGTTAACCCATTTCTGCTGAAAGTAAGGTTCCAGCATTACCAGCCCTCCACTCCATTTGCTTTTTCTGTAATAATTCTTCCCTTCATGCCTTATTTGTACACTTTTACTCTTTTTTTAAAAATCTCTTCCTAGGATTTTTAAAATCACCCTATCAGTCAGCTCTCTACTGATTCTTAACTTTTCTTTAAAAGCCAACTTAAACTTCCCTTTCTCCATGAAATTTTCCCTGATCAGCCCAATCACAAGTAACCTTTGCTCCTTTAGAGTTCACATACAACTCAGAAGAATCAATAAATATTTATAGAATGCCTACCGTTTGCAGAGCACTGAGCTAGACATTACGGGGCGGGGGGGAGAGTTTAAAAAGGACAAAGTTTACAACTTTATGGAAATTCATAGTTTACTGAGTCCTTCTCTTTTTAAGTACTTATGATATAATTTGCATTATAAGATATGAAGTCATTCAAAAATATGAACATTTTCATACACACAGAGAAATAACTGAAAATTACATCAAAAATAGCATTTAAATTTTCTTCCCCTTTAACTACTTTCTACTCTAATATTTTTTTTCAAAAAACTCAATGAATTTGCTCTTTGGATGATATCAACAATTTCTTTCCCCTGTGATTCTTGCCAATCCACCCATTTTCAGCCAACAGGAAAACCTGGGGAATAATTTTATCAGCTCTATTTCACTAGGAAATTAAGGTCATAAGTTAACCTCCTAACCTTTTTTAATAATGTCACTTACGAAATTCTTTGAAACACAAATCCCTTCTTAGATTAGTCTCTCAAAGAGCACTAGTTTAAGTGCTAGTTTAAGATGATTTACATATCTAATATCAAATGTCAATTTAGAGGAAGAAAACAACCAACTCAGAGAAATATAAGCAACAAAATCTTGCTAGTTGTTCCTGCTGTTTGTAGTTTAGTTGTTTTTCAGTCATGTCTGCCTCTTTGTGACCCCATTTGGGATTTTGTTTGCCAAAAATATTGGAGTTGCTTGCCATTCCCCCTTCCTGTTCATTTGACAGATAAGGAAACTGAGGCAAAGAGTTAAGTGATTCGCCCAAGATCACACAGCTAGTTAAGTGTCTCAGGCCAGATTTGACCTCAGGGAGGTATGAGTCTTCCTGATCCCAGGTTTAGTTCATCTACTGTATCACCTAACTGTCCCAGAAATATTGATTAAAGATTGATTGATTGTTTTGTGTACATTTAAGTTGTCTTCTTAGGGGCAGAAACCAGTGAGGTCTCATCTACCCTCTTCAAACCAAGGATGGTGCTCAGTAGAAAGTAGAAGAATACTTCATTTTATTGCACTTCACAGATATTACTTTTTTTTTTTTAATCCAAACAAAGATCTGTGACAATCCTGAATTGAGCAAGTCAATCAGCACCATTTTTCTCCAACAGCATGTGCTCACACTATGTCTCTGTGTCACATTTTGGTGATCCTTGCAATATTTCAAACTTTTTCATTATGTTTTTATGGTAATCTATGATCAGTGACTTTTACAGTTTTGCTGTAACTGTTTATGAACCTCACCCATATAGGACGGTGAACTTAATAAATATTGTATGTGTTCTGAATGGGTCCACTAACCAGTCATTCCCCCATTTCTCTCCTTTGCCTCAGGCATCCCTAATACCTGAAACACAACAAAATTGGAGAACATTACATAAACTTAGCTGACAAAGCAGCAGCAGGATTTGAGAAGATTGACTCCAGTTCTGAAAGAAGTTCTACTGTAGGTAAAATGCTATCAAATAACATCATATGCTATGGAGAAATTTTTCATGAAAGCAAAAGTCAATCAATTTGGCAAATTTCATTTTGTCTTATTTAAGGAATTGCCACAGCTACCATCCTACCTTTAGCAACCACTACTTTGATCAGTCAGTAACCATCAACATTAAGGCAAGACACACCATCAGCAAAAAAAGATTATGACTAATTTAAAATTCAGATAATGGCTAGCATTTTTGAGCAATACAATATTTTTAAATGAAAGAATATACACTATTTTTTTAGACATAATATTACCACACACTTCATAGACTACAATATAGTGTACACATTACTTTTACATGCATTGGGAAAGTGAAAAATCTGTGTGATTTGCTTTATTGTGATATTCACTTTATTGCAATGATCTGGAACTGAACCCACAATATCTCCAAGCTACGTCTATACTCTGCCTCTACAAGTCATTTAATCAATATTTATTCAATGTGAATGAGTAGGTACTAGATAAATACTTGTTGACTAACTGCTGAAAATAAACTCTAGCTTTATATATATATATATATATTTAAAACATAATAAAAGCCAGTACTTTTATTTATAATCCTGTACATCCTTTGAACTTCAATGAAAGAATTAGATTACCTAGGTGTTATTCCTATAGACTAGAGCAAAACTAAATTAGAAAAGCAATCCAGGTAACCTATTTTGTAGAGTTCCTACCTCCAGTATTGTGGATGGGCCCCTGTCATGTTCTTAATAAGGGGGTCAAAATAATGATTAGTAAATATGGATCAACTGTAATCTGCATCAATTGGGGAAATAACCATTTTGATATCAAATATTCATTGGAATACTTTAGTATGTCCAGAGACTATGGCACCTCCAATTTACATTCCTCATTATCACTACCATCTAAAACAAAGCCGTTAAGGAATGCTCTTGTGCCTACCATGAATTTTACTGTAAAGATATTTTGGAAGAGATCTTAAAGGAGGGAAAAGGACCCACATGTGCAAAAATGTCTGTAGCAGCCCTTTTTGTAATGGCAAGAAGCTGGAAACTGAGTGGATGCCCATCTGTTGGAGAATGGCTGAACAAGTTATAGTATATGAATGTTATGGAATATTATTATTCTATAAGAAACAATCAGCAGGAAAATTTCAGAGAGACCTGGAAAGACTTACACGAACGGATGCTAAATGACATGAGCAGAACCAGGAGATCATTATACACGGCAACATCAATATTATAGGACAATCAATTCTGATGGATATGTCTCTTTTCAACAATGAGATGACTGATGCAGTTCCAATTGTTCAGTGATAAGAGAGCCATCTACACCGAGAGAGGACTGTGGGAATTGAGTGTGGACCACAACAAAACATTTTCACTCTTTTTGATGTTGTTCACTTGCATTTTGTTTTCTTACTCATTTTCTTTCCTTTCTGATCTGATTTTTCTTGTGCAGCAAGATAACTGTATAAATATATTTGCACATATTGGATTTAACATATATTTTAACATGTACAATATATATTGAATGGCTTGACATCTTGGGATGAGGATGGGGGGAAGGAGGGGAAAATCTGAAACACAAGGCTATGCAAGGGTCAATGCTGAAAAATTATCTGTTTTGAAAGCAAAAAGCTTTAATAAAAAAATTGAAAACATAAAAAAAAAAGATACTTTGGAAATCAATCTCAAATAGTTTCTGCTTATCTTCCCCTGCACCTGATGGTCAAATTAGAAGCACTTAGCTTAGTTTAGGGCTCTGATTCTTGTTCCTGAAACATAAAGTTTTCATATTCTCTGGATCTGTGTAACAAGGGAATTCTTGGTATATGACAAAGAATTTTTCTTTTTTACCTCACAGCTCCCCAAAAGCTTGCCTCACATATCCCAATGAGGATGCCTGAGTCAGTGCCAGGCCTCTTTTTTTCCATTACTCCAAGAAGCCACCTCTATAGTCAAACCCAAGAGAGAGCTAGCCGTATAAAAGCAACACAAGTAGATGGGGCTCCCAGAGCTTCAGGAGACCCTATCAACCAGTAACAGTGGGAAAGCCAAGCAGAGCAGCATTATTGTCTTATCATATAACTTCTCTGTTGTGCTCTTTCGGGAAGTTTGCTTCAAGCTAAAAAAAAAAAAAAATACAAAAAAGAGGAAAATGAGAAACCTCTTATGCTTTCTCAGCAAGACTGAACAATGTGGTAGATAATAGTACCAAGATGACCTAAAACTATAACTTAAAAAAAAAAAAAACTGGTGGCCCCTATTTATCTTATTTTTTTTTCTCCTTAAGCTGCCTGGTGTTCCAGTAAATGGGATATCAGGATTCTCCACTGGATCATGTGATGACAAGGCAGCTAGCTATCTGTTATCCTCTGGCATGGTATGTAAATGAACTCAGTCACCCCTTGGGTTTTCCCCTTTCCTTTCCCTGCTCTCAACAGAGGACATATACTCATAGGGAGTAACTAGCTAAAGTTTGCTCTGTACTTTTGGTGCAGGCAAAAAGCCAAGCTTCAAACACAATGGCTGGATTCAGTTTTACAAGCAAATGCTGGAACGGCATTCACCCTCGTACGGGAAGAATGCCTCCAATCATAACTAGCAGGAAATCCAATTCAATACCAGGGTGTGTCATCATTTAATTCATCCAGGAGTAGCCTTTACACCTTTAATAAACTCTTACAAGTAAAAATTTCCTGCTGCAAGAGGCTCACATCTGAAGTTCTGTTTGACTGACACATGCTATTAGAAAGAAGAGGCAAGACGGTATTTGAACAACTTTACATGCATCCTTGGCGGCGATATTGATGTTTTTTTCTCCTTTAGAAACGTTATTATGATTTTGAAAGAATTGGCCCCTTCTCTAACCTCCAACTTTAAACCCCTCATCTGGCATCATTAGCTCTCTCCCAAAAGTTGCTTTCTGAGTGAATCAAATTATTAGTAATATGAAAAGAGCTTTGAGTTCTTCAGGGAATTAAGAGAGGAACATATTCTTTAAAGCAGGAACTACCAAGAGGGCCTGGATTATAGCCAATAAGAACTTGATATACACAGCCTGTTCGTTCATTCCATGGACTGGCTAGGATTCCAGTGGGTCAGATTAATTCTCAGAGCATAACAGTGATGGACTCAGAAGGCAAGAAAGGACTGGAGAGACCTGGGATTCTCACAGTATCTCTTACCATCAGAGATGAACGTGTTTGGACCTGACACATAGTAGGCTCTTAATAAGTAGTTATTGATGGATTTGCTGAGAAGGCTGGTGCCACATCAGTATTAATGTTAATTTACCAGAGAGGATGACATGATAACATTGATGTCAGAATGACCGACTCCTCCTTCCCATTCCAATCTGGTCCATGGCTCATAACTGCTAGTTGCTACATTAAACAATACGCTCATCTGTCCATTTTGAAAAGTTTTTAGAGCTGTAAATGAGGGAGATTATGAAATAAATCGTCATGTAATAGTTTCCTAAAAACATAAGGGGAAAAAAGAATCCTTGTTCCCCGAAAGCTGCCAATTTACAGACATTTCTACTATAATACAAAATGAGGCATTATGGTATGGTGGAAATACTATAGGACTTTGCAGACACGAGAAACTTTTTGAATCCCCACACTAGCATTTGCTCTATAAAAATAGCAATTTCATATTTTGGGGTCTGTTTCCCAAAACAAAATTTTATTCATAAAATATGGATAATTCTTACTCGAATGCACAAGGCTATTTTAAGAAAAAATGTATTTTAAACCTTAAAGAATATATAAATATGTTGGTTTTGAATAATTAACTATGCAAATTTATGGAAGGACATAGAAGGATTCATATGGAATGAGAAAGCACAAATGTTGTACAATCACCACTGGCAGAGAAAATATCCATGCAGATGAGAACATGGAGCCATAATCGTAAATTTTAAGTCTTCAAACTAGTTCTTCCTGTCTCTACTCTATTTCTTCTCTAATCCAGCTTTCATACTACTATAAACTTAATTTTTTTTGTTTGTAGCACTCCTTTGGCATTCAAGGCTCTTCATAATATGATGCTACTTTATTTTTCCAGACTTATTTAATATTATTTGCCTATCACATGCTTTATGGTGCAGCCAAAGTGGATTATCTGTGACTCACTCCCAACTATACCTCAACTTTTCCTCCACTTCTTCAATTGCTGAATTTCCATCAAATTTTTTTATGCCTGACTTAAATGCTCTTCTTTCTTGATTGGCAACAACCTCCCTCTTTTCTCACCCTTAAAATTTATATAATATTTCATTTTCTAATTTCAAATACTTCTGTATGGCTTATTGTTCAAATGTTTCAGCTATGTTTGACTCTCTGTGATCCCATTTGAGGTTTTCTTGGGAAAGATGCCATTTCCTTTTAGCTCATATTATAGATCAGGGGCCTGAGGCAAACAGGGTGAATTGATTCGTCCAAAATCACAAAGTCAGTAAGTGTCTGAGGCCAGATTTGAATTCAAGAAGATAACTCCAGGCCTGGCACTCTAACCACTGCACCACTCAGCTGCACATGTGTCAGCTAAAGTAATCTGTATTTATGTCTTATTATTCTCTAAGAATAAATTTCATGACAGCAGAGATCATACTGTTTTATCTACACACCACAGTGTTGCATGTAATAATAATTATAAACATATGACTATATTATAAATATAGTTATACACACACACACACACACACACACACACACGAAACCTGAGGCAAAAAAAAAAAATTTGACTTGCCCAGGGTCACAAAGCTGGTAAGTGTCTGAGCTGGATTTGAACTCATATCTTCCTGACTCCAGGACCAAAGCTCTTATCACCTGATCACTTAGCTTCTATCTACTAAATGAAATGGATGAATGAATGAATACAAAATAAAATTCTTCTCTGAGAAGGATTGATCTCCAGAGTACCTTCTACCCACAAATCCTATGATTTTGAATGAAATCAAGAGTTATATGTCATGAGTTTAATATGTTTTTAAACATATCACAGATATAAACGTATCTTCTTTCTGACCCTTTATGAAGAAAAATTCTAGCCACAACTGTGTTATTTTGTTGTTGTTTGTTTGTTTTTAAGGTATGGATAAAGCTATTATCACTTCTCTAGGTTGTAGAAAAGCAGAGAAGGCCTCCAGTGCTGTAGGAAGCCTCTCCATGAAAGCTTTCAGAAATTAAAAATCTAATTCATGAGAAAACAAATTAAGTAACACTGTGTGTACCACAACTAGTTTCCCCCTGAGAAAATTAGTATTTCAACAGCAGATTCAACAAACTGGAAATAAAATGACACAAAAGTGGGACTTCAGGGTTGTATTATTAAAGACTTTTAAAGTGCTAATTGATTCATTAAAATATGCAGTAATACTGAGGAATCTCCTTGAGAAACCCTGTAATTATATAAAAAGGGCTGTCAGGGTAATCCCTTAGTCCCTAAGTATTCTGTGAGGCTTTTCCTAGCACACATATAATTTAGTAATATTCCATAAGAGAGAAAGAGAGGTATGACTAACTCAGAAACAGGCTCTAAGGTGTTCATTATTCCATAAGCAGGAGAACATCTACGAGTTTTGGTTCTGGCCATGGAATTTACATTCGTGGCATCAAGCCCAATAAAAACCTGCTCTACGGCTATGAATATATGCCCCATGACAGAGAATGGGGAAGGGCATATTTAGTTAAGACACGGGCGAAAGAGCTGTGGCCAAGTTTCTTTTAAAAACCAGGAAACTGGGATTATACATATTTAACCTATATCAGATTGTTTGTTGTCTTGGGGAGGAGGAAAAATTTGGAACACAGCATTTTACAAAAATGAATGTTGAAACCTATCTTTACATGTATTTGGGGGAGGAAAATAAATTACTATAGAAAATTAGGAAATTGGCGCCATAATTCAGATAAAAAGCACTAAGAGCTTTAGCACATACTGCAATGCAATTAATTCTCCAACGCAGCCCATTTTGAAAACATTTTCAATAAGAGTATGGTTTTGTTATTGTTGTTGTTTTTTAAGTATGTGGCAAAAACATCAGGTAATTAAATTTAGAAATAAAGTATGATTGAGATTTGGCCTAAATAATGAGCATTGTTATTTAGAAAAAGAAATTTATGACAAAGAATACTAATTACATATAACATGAAGTTTTTTTAATATAATGATAAATAAGTAATATTTTCCCCCAGCACAGAGCAGAATACGAACTTTGAAATACAAACACAAGAGTCAAGAAAAATCTAGAAAGCCAAATATCTTTGAATAACTGAAAGGGGTCTGCATATGATGATGTAGTGTTAATATTCTAAAAGGAGATAAAATGCATGTCCTTTCAAAATTTTAAAAGCTGCAAAGGGTTTGATGGGAGCTAAAATGAAAAGAAAAGAAAACAATCTGGATTAGTTCTGTTTTGAGGATCTGAAAAGAGAAAAGGGAAGATAAAAGGAATTTATTAGTGTAGAAAAAGATGAGAGTAGAATTTGCTCTGTCTCGATTGTAGTATATAAGAAGAGTAAACAAACATGGAGGAAGTACTAGGTGAGAGAGAAGGGAGTAGGTATCAGATGAACCTTACTTTCATCTGAAAAGAACAAAGAGGGTTGAATATATAGGCATAATTCAGAGCAATAATTATGCTGTGATAGCATTTTTTTTTAGCAAACTTTTTTTTAAATGAAGAATGCTCAAAAAGAAGAACAGACAAGCAAGACATAACAACATTGCATGGAATTTATTATATAATAAAATAATTAATATGAAATGAAGATTGACAGTTTCATATATAATTGTGTTTATGTATATGAAAACCTCTTTTTTGGTATTTAAGTTCAATATAAAGATTAGCATTATATATAAAAATAAAACATAAGCTCTTTGAGGACAGGGTCTATTTTGCTTTTGTCATGATATCCCCAAAGCCAAGCAAAGTGCCTAACACAAAGTGAGTGTTTAATAAATGCACAATGATTAATTGATAATAGAGAAAATAGAGAAAAAAGGAACAAGTGAGTTATCAATTCACAGACTGCTCCTACTTTAAATTACTCATTTTAAATAAGAGCAAGCAAAGAAAAACAACACTGTATAAAGAGTGTCCAGGATGTGCTTTTCATTATGAAGCAGAAATTAATATATTTTACTTTAATAAAATTAGGTATTCTATTATTTTATACACACATATTCATCTAGACCTGTGATTAAATTGCCCTTAGAAACTCTTGGAGAGGAAAATCCCTCCATATATGGTACCATCTCTAAAAGTGATAGTCTCAGAGAGTAGGAAACTGAGAAGCCAAACAGGCAGCAAGCATTTATCAAGAAATTATTATGTGCTAAATAGTAGGGATAAAGAGAAAAGTAAAAAAACATCTTTTGCCCTCAGGGAACACATTGCAAGGGAGAAGATAACCCTAAATATTTAACCAGATATGCACAAGATATAAATGGAGTAGATAGAAGCTAAGCGGGGGAGTGAGTGAAGTCCTCTTGCAGAAGTTGGAATTTGAACCAGTCTTGGAGGAATCCAAAGAAAAAAAGAAGGGAAAGAGCATTCATTTCAAGCATAGAGGGACAGCCAGGGGAAAGGCAAGGAAAAAGTAGACTGATTTGTTGAATGAACAACAACGAAGTTAAGGTAGCTGGATTGCAAAGTATATGGAAAGGAGTGATGTTAACAGAAAATTGGAAAAGTAAAAAAGAGCTAGTTTAGGAAGAGTTCCAAATGTTAAACTGAAAATTAGATATTTGAAGGTAGAGGGAAAAGGGGGGGGGGCACTAGAGCTCACTGAGTAGGGGATTTGGATTGTGATGACATGATCAGACCTATATTTCTAAATCACTTTGGCAGCTGAGTAGAAGATGGATTGGAGAAGAGACTTGAAAAAGGAAACCAACTCAAAGGCTCTTGTAATTGTCCAAGCATGGGGTGGTAGAAAGGACTTATACCAGTAATATTATAGGTAGAGATGACAAGATTTGTCAGCAGCACATATCTTGCATATAGTAAGGAGGCAAGAAGAAAGAATATCAAGAGTATGAGGCCGGTAACTAGGAAGAGGGTGTACCCTTGTCAGTAATAAGAAAGTTGAGAAGGAGGAAAGTTGCAATTGGAACATATTTCATTTGGAATTTCCATGAGACAAAGTTCCAAATGTTCAAAAGGAAATTGGTTATATATTATTGGGACTCAGAAAAGAGACTACAGATCTGGGGATCATCTGCTTTAGAGATGATCTCTGTAACCACAGAAAGTAATGATATTACCAATGGAGATCATATAAAAGAAAAGAAAAGGGCATAGGATAAAAGTAAAGTAATTTGACCAAGGTCATACAACACTCACTCTCACACACTCACACTCTCTCTCTCTCTCTCTCTCTCTCTCTCTCTCTCTCTCTCTCTCTCTCTCTTTTGCTCTCTCTCTCTCTCTCTCGTTCTGTGTGTGTGTAAGAACTCACACACATATATATCTCAGAGGCAAGATTTGAACCTGGGTTTTTCTGATTTATGTAACATGGAGATCGAAGGTAAAATAAATTACTCCAGATTCTCACAAGCAAACTCAAGAGACTACAGGAAGGTTCTAACTGTAGCCATGGTTATACAAACCAGGCCTCTGAACACAAAGTTAGACATGTTAAAGAAGTAGAAATATTGATAAATTATTGTTTTACTTTTAGCAAATATGGTTATTCACATTAATTCAAATGTCTTCACTAAAATGTATATGGATGGATGGTGAGGAGAGAAAGTGCTGGTAAAGGAAGAATGGGAGAAAATTACATGGAATTAAAAAACAGTTTGGTTTTTCTGTCATCCCTCCAATATTTTCCATTCTCTCTCTACTCCCCTCTCCCTTTCTCCTTCTCCCTCCTTTCCTCCTCACATATACCCACCCACACACGATTTGACATTCTCATGTATAAAGTATTTGAAAAAACAAAAACAAAAATTTATTTTTAAAATAATTTTCCCTAAAATATAGAGGAAAGGGAAGAAGAGAAAACTCTAAAGGGAAGGCTACAGGAGTAGTAAATACATAAATTTATTATAGATGAATGTTGCAATAATTAGAAGCAACCAACAAAGTTTGTTCAAGACAACTTTTTTTTAAAACTACTACAGAAAACTAACTTAATCTTGGAATTCCTTTCCTTTCATCACTATTCCATTCCTAATAAAACAAAGAAAAGCTACATTTTTTTTCAGAAGTCAAGAGTATTGTCTCACATTAACATGAAAAAAAAATATTATTAATAGGAAAGCACTTCCCCATTCCGTTTCATGGCCTATATTTTCACCCACAACACACAAACGGGAATGTTCCCAAATACAGAATGTACCAGTAGGGAGAAGGAAAAAAATGCCTGAGTATCATTCCTGATATCTTCCTTTTGAGTTATGTACTTTCTTCACTTGACAGTAACACATTCCTTAGCAGCCAAGACAGAGTGTTCTGTTTTTAATCCATTATTCATTCTTATACAGCAATAGTAGTTGATAATCATAGGATTTCAGAGCTCTAAGGAACCGTAAGGATAAAAAAAGAATACTTCTGAAAGCAAGAATATCTTTATTTCATTTGCCAAAAAAACTACAACTAAACCATCTCTGTAAAAATGGTCTATGAGGTGTTTCCAAAATGTTTCTTCCTATTTCATATCATTAAAAATTTTTCTGGGGCCACCATTCAGTGGTACACAAGACAGACTTCAAATGGCTTCATGGATTGTGTCCAAATTGACTCTAATGTGAGACCCCAGTCATAGGAATCTCTGTGGTCACATGACTTGGATAATATTCAGTTTTGAAATGCCACAAATGCTATGTTTCCCTCCAAAGAAGAGAAGCTTCTTTATTTCACTTCAGGCAAGGCACTGTTCAGGAAATCATGTCAAGTAATTAGTGCAATGTGATATAATATACAAAAAACAATGCCTGAAAGAAAGAAAGCTACAGTTCTCCAGCCATCATTTGCAGGGATACTTTTTGGAAAACTAGAGATGCATGATTTATAGAGCTTAATATATGTTTAATATCATCAATGCCCAAGACAGTGCCAAAAGTAAGTTCAAGACAAGTCAAATCTCTGTTCGATACTGAAAGAACCTCACAAAAATGTGCCACATGGAGGTCACAAGTAGATTCAATTAGTAAAACAGGATTGTCTAGGTCCAAAGGTGATTTTTTTTCTTGCAGCAAATATGTCAAAATGCAGATATATTGACAGGTCAACAAGGAAGACTTAGCACAAACTATAGTGAGCTTTCTCAAGAATGCTAAACAGTTAGATGGGAAAACTTTGAAAATCCTAGAGCATGGAATAATTGAGGTTGGGGATGCATTTTATGAAATAAACAGATGGTTAGGAAAATAGTATCTTAGAACAAGAGTTGGAATTCTGGACCACAGCTTAAAATATGGTGAATGATGGGCCCTTGGCCAGGAATTCAGTATGTCTGAAAAAGGCTGTTAAAAATACATTTGTCTGGAATCATGCAAATCTGATCCAGAGGGTTGCAAACTGAAATGGAAGAGAAGAAAGAAAAATGTTTATGCACTTCTGCCAAGTCAGATACCTTAGGGAATAACAGGTACAACATAGGTAGGAAAACACTAGAAGAATATCATAATTCACAGGATTCAGTTTTTAAGAAGAGAACCAGCCATAAAATCCCTGGCTTTGGATGCTTAGATAAAAATATGCATAAAAATGTAAAGGTCTTAATATGAAGAAAAAAACTCGATCTTAGAAGTATAATTATGAGATCAGGAAGAATGAAACTCAGGATTGGAATATGATACTGGAAATATACATATTTTATTCACAAATCACAGTCATCGATTTATACCTAATTTATACTTATTTTGGTGTGTGTGTATATGTATATATGTATATATATATACATACATACACATATATGTGTGTACATATATATAATTTATATATGTGTGTGTATATATATATATATATATCCAAATTAGGTATAAATTATATATATATATATATATCCAAATTAGGTATAAATTATGTGTATATATATATATATATATATATATATATATATACACATAATTTATACCTAATTTGGAGATAAGGAACTATGGTCTAGAGCAGCCAAGGGATTTGCCCAAAGTCCAATAGATATTAAGTAGCACAACAGAAGTTTGAACAAGTGTTCTCTGATTCCAAAACCATTGTTTTTCCTATTGAACCATACTGCCTTTGAATTATCTTGAAAAACTATACTTTGTTTTATTATCACCTCCCTAATGAGCCATCTCTTTTAACAAGCAATAGAAAAGAGAAAAAAAAGGCAGTTCAACAAACTAACATATCTGATAGTATACATAACACTTCATACCCATATATCCCCACCTTTACAAAGAAATGAAGGGGATATATTTCTTCATCTCTTTTTTGAAGCCTCATTTAGACATTTATATTTCTGTGGTCATGAAAACCATTTTTTTTATTCAGTTTGCTTTGCTCTGCATTCAATCATATAAGTCTTTCCATTTTTCTCAGAATTTTTCATATTCACCATCTGTTATAGCACAGAGATTATGCCATTACATTCATGGACCACAATTTATTTAGCTACTTCTCAATCAATGGCCATCTTCTTTGTTTTCAGTGTTGCTATACTTACTATTTAAAAAATACTAACATTTTATTATTCCTGAATTAGATAGGACTGCATTATTATATTTATTAATATAAATATATTTAACAGCATAATGTGATATATTGATATGGCATCAATAATGGATTATTGGAGAGTATACCTTAATTAGTTATAAACAAACACAATATGACAGAATATATTTGGGTAAGCATTAATGGAGTGAGAAACAAAAGAATACTGTTGTAAACATACATACATACATACATACATACATACATACGTGTATGTATGTGCACAACCGAAAACCTGGGCAAAACAAAAATAGATAAGTTTAGAAATTGTATCAGAAAACTGGCATAGGGGTATGTTAATTATAAGATAATCAATTATAAAGACATCGAGAGGAATTCTCTCTGACAAAAAAAGGAGAAAAATCAGCATCAGTCATACTTATATCCTTCAAAATATACGGTAACAAGAAAATTGCTGTTTTGAATCTGATTGTAACTGATAAGCTGAAATAAAAATGATGGAACCTTGGGAAGACGTGACCAGTAGGTCTTAGAATTTATAATTAAGAAGAATAATGGGTATAATCCAAACTGTAGAGTGAATTTTGGCAAGACAGATATCAAAGCTTAAGAAAAAAATACTAAGATTCTGAAAAAAATTCTTAAAGTCAGCCCTGGAGGTATGAAAAGACCTTATGAATTAAATTCTGCAAGGACAAATATAAAAACAACTGTGAAGAAAAAAAGTTGTATGAAAAGGCCAATGTTGGTATACAGAAAGCACATGAATCAACTGAGATTTTTAGAAAGTCAGCAAAAGCAGGTAATGGAGAATGAATATATGTACTATTGTCATAGGTAAGTTGAAAATTACATCAGGTTTGCAAAAACCTGACCATGAGTAAGAACAAAACAAAACAAAAAAGTTTATTTTAGCTGTCTTAAAAGTTAGAATAAACTAGAAAGGATACTGACTAGGTAGACTGGGACAATGACAATGCAACATGACGAAAAGGTAAAACCACTGAATTCATATTTCACTTCTGTTTTCTCTACTGAGAACAATTTGACTGGAAAGGTGAAAATTAGTACATATAGATCTAAAGGGCAAGAAAGGTGAAAAGATGGTAAGGGAATATTTAGCCACTCTCAAAGAATTCAATTCACAATTTACCAGGTCAAGGCAACCTCCACCCCCTGGGTATGTCAAGAACTAAAGGGTGTGTTTGATGAGTTACTGTGAGTGATTCTTCAAAGTTTCATGTGAAAACAAAACATTTTGGGGCGGATTTAAATCTCAGAGGATCTTGTGGGAACTGCAAGAGAGTTTTCAGTGTCACTTTAAAAACACTAATTTCACAAATCCCATTTCTAGACATTTCAAGGGTAGAAATGTGTTGTATAATATCATACTAAGTACAATGACTGCTCATACTAAAACCATGTTTTAAAATTCGATAAGTCTAGTTAAGTAGGAAGAGCAGCGAGGTAACACAGTGGACAGAGGATTAAGTCTGAAGTAAGGAAGACTCCTGAACCTAAACAATTACTGGTTGTGTAACCTCTGATAAATCACTTAAGACTGTTTGCCTCAGTTTCTTCATCTGTAAAATGAGCTGGAGAAGGAAATAGCAATCCATTTTAGTATCTTTGCCAAGAAAACCCCAAATTGGGCGGTGAAGAGTCAGACATGACTGAAAAAAAAAAGAAAAGACTGAAAACACAGTTAAGTAGGAATGCCTATAGCACCAATGAGCAACATATCTAGATGTTTGAATGCTCGTGCCATTTGAAGTTAGCAAAAATGACAACATTAGTAAAATGACTTTCAGAGAATCATGTAATAAGTATTCTGAAGTTTCATCCATATATAACACTACTGGTAGGATTTCACGTCATGATGAGGTGAGCCCAGGGGATTCCTGGTTTATTATTTTTAGAATTTCTCATGCTTTTAATAAATAGAATGCAAGGCAATAGAGGGATATACAGAATCACAGTAATTAAAACAATAGAAAGGGAGTCTGATGTATCAGGTAGCACTACTGATTCCCCTGGCTTCCTTTAGGTCCCAGTTAAAATCTCCCTTTCTGCAAGGAGCTTTTACCTATTCTCCTTGATGCCTACCTTCCAAGATTAATTCCAAATTATGCTGGATATATTTGTTCATACTTGTTCATATCTAAGCTCCTTGAAATCAGGGACTGGATTTGTGTTTGTTTGTTTGTTTTTTTTTGGGGGGGGGGTAATATATGTATATATATTTTTATCCCCAGCACTTAGCACAATGTTAACTTGATGAGGTAGGCTTGAAGTTCACAGCATTTATATTCACATCTCACAGGTAAAATTTACTGGCTGTTATGATCCTAGAAAAGTTGTTTAATTATTATTAGACAATACCCTAAGATTTATCAACCTCTTAGATAGTTACCATATGCATTGATGGATGTAGATTTCCCCTCTGGACAGTTACCACATGCATTGGTGGATGTGGTTTTCCACTCTCGCAATTCTAGATTCTTCATTTGTTTATATCAAGGCTATAGGATACACCTGAGCAGGTAGATGATACAGTGGACAAAGCTCATGGTCTGGAGTCAAGAAGTTGGCCCAAGTTCATATTGGACCTCACACATTTGCTAGCTATGTGTACCTAGACAAGTCATTTAACCCTGTTTGCTTAGTTTCCTCATCTACAAAATGCTAGAGAAAGAAATGGCAAAGCTACTCTAGTATCTTTTGCCAAGAAAACTCTAAATGGGGTCACAAAGAGTCAGACACGACACTATAGTATAAATGGAAAAGATATTATCTGAGTTTAGGTTTTGTTGTCTGTTGCAGAGGAAAAGAAAGGCATCTCTATTGTATATAGGGCCCTAGAACATGAGTAGCCAAAATTAACTAAGATTGCCACATTTATGAATTGCTTACTTATGCTCTTTTAAGTTCACTTAAGTAATCAAAGGCCTTAAGTAATCCACATGCAATGCTCCCAATATTTTGTACCTTATCATCTTATAAGGACTATGGATAAACCACTTTAAATCACAGAATCTCAGAATTTTAGAGGTGGAAGAAACCCCAGTGGCCATCCAGTTCAAAATATACCTGAAATATATGCCTTAGTATAACGGCAGATCAAGTAGTTATTTAAACAGTCCTTGAAGACTTACAATGGGGCAAACTTATTACCTATTATGACAGTCCCATATCACTTTTAGACCATTCAGGTTATTAAGGTGGGTTCTTAAAAAAATTGTATCAAACCTAATTTTCCCTTTATTTGTAATTTACACTCATTATTAAACAGAACAAATAAAACCTTCCTTCCATATCACAATCTTTTACATAACTACCAAAATGCTCTTGAATCTTTTTTTTCCCAGTTTAGAAACCCTCAGTCCTGTAAAGCGATCCTAAATGACACTGAACCCCTTACCATAATGGTTGGCCTGCTTTGTACGTCTGCCAAAAATCAATGAATGTCCTTCCTAAATATGACTCCATTGAAAATGATAGTCCAGATAAGTTCTTGCCAAGATAGCCTTATTCATAAAAGCTATGGCACTCCTAAATCTCTTAATGCAATTCAACATCACATTAGCTGTTTTTAGTTGCCACATCACAGTGTTGACTCATATTGAGCTTACAGGTAACAAAAAAGCAAGCAATCAAAAACAAAAGCAAAAAAATATTTTTCAGTTCCTTGAGGGCAAGAACTATTTTATTTCTTCTTTGAATCCTTAGCCATTAGCACAATATACCTGTAATAAGAAATCATTAAATTGATAAATAATTACTGGTAGAAAATCCAAAGCAGTAAATAGCTTTGATATAGAGAGGGGAGAAGGGACTCAAATTTCCAAAAAACAGAGCAGTCTAAAAGTAGAATTGGGCGACCTCACGAGAAAATGGGTTGTTCTTCCCTAACCTTCAAACAAAGGCTAGATTAATTACTTATCAGAATAGTAGAAAAGGGATTATTTTTCTCATGTAGGTTAATGAAGATGATGGCCTTTGCAGTTTGTTCAAATTCTGAAATTTGATTCTGTGAATTATTAAGAGGAGGAATGAGCTATGTAAATGCAATGTTAACAGCGGTGCTAGATAAATCCACCTGCTAGGGAAAAAAATAGTATTCAAGAATATTTCTTTCCATCAGGAGAAAGTAGCTGACCTTCTAACTAAAGATTATTAGGTAAAGCCTAATGCAGAATAACTAGTACCCCCAAAAGTAATACCATCACCCAATGAAGGTTCAGTATATTTCTTTGTTTAATATTTATTATTGGCTACTTCATGTGATACTTTTAATAATCCTGGAACATGTCATTCTGTACCTCATTTTTTGAAACATATGAAACATTGAGCATTTTATAGGACCAGACAGTAACAATACAATTAGACTTAACACTTTTAAAGCAATCACCATGTTATAAGCATTGAGTTGTGTGAAAAAATAAAGAGGAACAAAGAAATAGCCCCTGATTTCAAGTAACATATATTCTGAGAATGGAGCATGCATTCATTAAAGAAAAAGAAACATGATGAAGAATAGTATAATAATAACTATGGGCATTGGAGAAAGCTTCATGTTAATTCTTGAGCAGTATTTAAAGGATGATAAGGATTCTAAGAGGAATAAGGAAAGGAGGAATAAACTCCAGGAATGGGTCTCAGCTTGTACAAGTGCAGATAGATGGGAATATCAAATCTGAGAAACTACTAATAATCTAGTGTGGTGGTACTATATTTTTTGTGAAGTAAATAGTATGAAGTGAGGCAAGAAATGGAAGAGCTAGACCAGTAAAGAAATCAATAGGTGATGAAGTTAGAGTGATTTTAACAACATAAACTAACTTTCCTGCCTATAGATGAATATCAAATGAACTGTTTACAAATGAATTGTAACATTCTTATAAGTTTATAAGTTTTCATAAGTTTAAATTTATTTTTCAACCTTAAAGATGATTTCATTTGACCACCACCACCACTTCAACCACAGTAATTATGATCCAATGTGAAATAAATGTTATAAAGCTACACTGAAAAAAATTTAAATAAATTAAATTACTTGAAATGTTCTATATTTTTCAATCACTAAAACTTTAAAAATAAAAACAATTTTAAATTCTATAATTTTTGTTATTATGAACTTCACCCAATAATTATCCATGTTTTTGTCACTGTAGGTATTTTTTTTAAGTTATAGAATGTTTTCCTTCATAGAAGACACACATGAATTGCTACAACCACAATAAATTCATTAGCTAGTGGTGACCTTTCAAGTATACAGCTTCTTGGACTTTAAGTAGGTTGTTCCTGAGACAAAAGACATAATCAAGCCTATACTGAAAATTCTCCCACTTGCGAGAAACTTCCAGAATCTAAGAAGGGAATTTCTGGCAAAGCTTTTGAGAATCCTGAACCCATTCCACACCATCATGAGACTTTTTAGGGGAAGATGAAGTTTGATAAAAATTTGCCCTTCATACTTCAAGGAGCAGAGAGTTTGCTGTTACCAGTCCTCCTTCCATCTTGGCCAATATCCATTACTTCACGACTTGGTTGATCACCTATACCAATTACTACAGGTGTAAAGTTCAACTCTTTAGCCAACTGATACTCAGTGCGGTGGTCAGAATTGTGTTTTTATTGGCAAATACTTCCTATTAAATATAATTTTACATGAGAGCAGCAGTATCTTGGGGTAAAGGTAATAGTTTCACTCATTATCATAGTGCAAAAGGTTGCTCTGATAGAAAACCTCTAGGGGCTATTCATACAACTGCATATCATAAAGTGGAAAATAAGGCATTTTTTTCATCCAGTAGGTTTTTAATGGATGGATAATGTGTGGATAATTAAAATAAACTCTTTTGCGTATTGTATGGCTGAGAGTCAAATAATATAGTTCTCAATTAAAGTTGAAGATCACCTAAAAAACAAGAGAGACGTCAAAGTTGTAACAAAGGGTAAAATTCAGGAGAAAAATGTCAAATATGTTGTTATAGAAATGCAGGTTAAAAAAAATAATGGGTTAATTGCATTGTAAAAATGAAGTATAGTTCATATGATCCACTGAAATCCCCATAAAGTCTAGAGAATAATGAGAAAGGCCTACAATGTTGGATGGGTCTCCTATGAGAGATTTTAGAAGTACCAAGGATCTAGGTTACAAAGGACTGTCAAGTATGGCTAAATTGCAATCTGTCATTGCATGGAATACATACATTGAGAAGATAAATACACTGACATATTGGAATAAATGAGGAGATTTCAAAAATCTCCTTTTTGAAAGGAGAAAAGATTTAAAATCATAAGATTTTCTTCCTAATGGACATAATTTAACTTATAAGCTTTTAATCAATTACTCAAATAACATAGATTAACCAAAAATGATGCTAAAGTTAAAGGAGGTTTTATACTTTCTTTCTTCCCCTAATGCAAATTCTATATCAAATTATGGTCAAAGCACTGGATGAAACTTTGCAAGACTGTAGCATTGGCCTAATTTTATTTAATCTTCATGCACAGGCAATTCCTTTTTTTTTTTTCCCAATATAGCATATCAGTTTTTTTTAAAAAGGATCAACACAAAGTGCTAATATAAAATTTTTCTCCATTTAACAGTTAATGCCCCCTTATAATAATATATGATTCAAAAGGTTTGTGAGTTCTAAGCATTTAAGACTGCTTGTATGCCATATGTGCTTTTACATACAAAGCTCTTCCCCAGGTTTTATTATATGTGTCCCTCAATTAAGAAATAAGCTGAGTGAAAATAATTAAGTTCACACCCTATTAGAGCTACAAGAGGCATATTTCAATGCAAGATAAGAATAAAGGAACAAAATACTTTGCAAAATAATCAGATAATTATATGGAAAATTATCAATTGCAAACATTGAAAGGAATTGCTATAGAATCTTGGGAAAGAACTTCTTCATGCTAAAATATACATAATATCCAAGCAGTTCTGTATTCAGGTTGGAGAAGAGGCATCCAAAAAGTTGAGGATCTCTGCACTGCAGATGTTTATTTTGTCTAACACTCTGAATGTGTGCTTGGTGTCTCGGAAATTAAACATGCCACAGAGTCTGAGGTTATTTATGGGGAATCAAGGGGAAAGAATTCATCTCCCCCTGAAAGTGGAATGATTTTCTACGTGGCCATCCTGTTTCACTGATCTGTTCATCATATGCCCATGAATTTCTGTGAGCAGAATTGCTGAACCTAAATTGAGGGGTCTTCACCTTTTCAGTATCATACTTTGATAACCAGTGAAGCCTGCAGACTAGTTTGGAATTAATGCTTTTAAAAGCATAAAATAAAATTCACAGGATTTCAAAACTTAGCAATTCTATTTATATTTAAGTAAACATGTATTTTTTCCTAAGTTCATGGATCCCTTGCAAATTATTCATGAACTTATTGATGGTCTGTGGATCCCAGGTTAGAAACTTCAGTCCTAAAAAAAATTTCCTCCTTTACTTCTCTAATAAGAGTAAAATCAGGGAGCTATGTATAAATTATTGGCAAAAGCAGAATTCTCTGATTCTAGTACAGACCATCAAGGGAGGGAGAAAAGGGTCCTTTTCTTTGGTTGGGAGTAGGAAACATATTTCCTTAGAGAGGAAAAAAAAAGTCTCCCTTTTAAGACTTTCAATAATACTGGGTTCACTTTATTGGTAACTGCGAATAAGTCAATATTTTCTTTTTCATTATTTGGAAGATTACAGTGCCCTAGATTTAAAGCTGGATAGAATGAAGAAACTGATGGAGATGTTAATTATTTAACTGGTCCTTTGTGACAACACAAACTAAGACTACAATTTACAACTCCTGACTTTCAAATTGGCTGTCTACTCATCAAGCCACAGTATTCTATTCCAGCAACATGTGACCACTAATCAATGAAGATCTGCATTCCCCAGTCGATCTTAAAAAAAAAAGGCATTTAAATTTTAAAAAATAATTCTTAAGTAATTAACAGATATTCATTCAACACTTAAAAAAAACATTTCTCTGAAGTATAAGTGGTGTTCCATCAGATGCAAAATACAACCAAATGAATAATACCATTAAATTTAATGCCAATGGAGTCTGGCATACTTCTTTAATATCACCCTCTTATGAATTCCATCGACATTATACTTTATTATTTAAATTAACTTTTCTTTTTAGATGCTTCTTTGGCTCCTTCAGATATACTTCCTGCCTCCATATTTTTCCCCCTCAGCAGATCATACTAATATAAATTCTTTGAGAAGAGGACATTATATTTTGGCTTTTTTTCCCCTTTGTATTCAGCTAGCCAGTACATTATTTATTTTTGTTGTTTTTCAGTCAACTAAGTAGTAGTATCTGACTCTTTATGACCCTGGGTTTTCTTGGCACAGATACTGGAGGGATTTGCCATTTCCTTCTCCAGCTTATCTTACAGATGTGGAAACTGAGGCAAACAAAGTTAAATGACTTGCTTAGTCTCCCATAGCTTTTAAGGACCTGAAGCTGCATATGAATTCAGATCTTGCTGACTTTAGGCCTGGCACTATCTACTGCCCTGCATTATTTATAATAGCAGAATCTTAATAAATGTCAATTAAATTTAACTAACATCAAATGTTGAGAGATATCCCATCCTCTATTTCTTCTTTATATCTTTCTGTAGTATATACTTAACCACTATAAACGTATAGACAGAGACCAAATAAAACAAAATATTATTATGGTATAGAGCCCATTTGAAATATATAAGTTCATTAAAACTAACAATACAATGAGAAAGGAAAGCTTTACCCTATTACTAAAAACATTAACAACATAAAATTGTACATACATATATGTGTGTTTACATGTATATATGCATACATGCAAGTTTACCTTCTATACACTGAGAGAATCACTCAAAAGAAATAGGAACCAATATTTCTGGGGGCTATCTCTCAAATCCTTAATATGTATATTTCTAATACATTTGATCTAATTGCTACTCACAAGGTATGATACCATCAATCAAAATAAGTTCTAAAATATTTAAAGAGCTAGAAATTTGATCTATTTTAAAAGAAATTAAGAGATTGACATTTACCTGAAAGAACTCTATATCAAGTAAAATGACAAACATGTGATATTATTAAACACCTTA
This sequence comes from Sarcophilus harrisii, assembly GCF_902635505.1. Taxonomy (NCBI): domain Eukaryota; kingdom Metazoa; phylum Chordata; class Mammalia; order Dasyuromorphia; family Dasyuridae; genus Sarcophilus; species Sarcophilus harrisii. The sequence goes on from NC_045426.1 coordinate 476,227,908, forward strand.
TCAACAACATGTTTAGCAGGTTATTTGACACATCACAATGTTAGTCATGGTCCTAGACTGATGAGCCAAGGAGAGGAGGTGGGGTAAGCAGGAGGGGGTAGGGAAAGAGAGGAAAAAAAAGACTTTTGGGGAAGCAAAAGAGAACAGTAGGTAACTGTATAAAACAACAACCTGTTTTCCAAATTCTAATAATAGACAGGGGAAAACACACACACACACACACACAGCTCCAGAACTTTTAGTCATTTTAAAGCTATTAGGAAGGATCTCATCCCAAGCACCACATTCTCTGCTACCCCCAGCTCCTTTGCTAAAAATAAAACAGTACATTACAGCAACATATTTTGCTTACTTCAGCCAACTATTCAAAACCCCCTCTAAGCCCTGCCTGAGTTGGACCAGTGGATTGTATACTGTGAGTCAGCAGTTTTCCACATTTCTGGAAATTCCTCATAAAAGACACCACGCCTGCAACAGAAGGCAAGCTTTCCTACTCAATGTATAACAGAAAGTACCCTCAAATTGGCTGGTTTTCCTTATGTTTTAGAATTGCTGTTAAATAGAAACACAAAATCAAGGGTTTGGGCAGCTGGATGGGAGATCAAAGTTTAATAATAATGCTCAAAACTAGTAGTGTTAACTATAAAAATGGGGGGGGGAGGGAGGCGGGAAATCTATTGAATAGTATCCATTAAAAAATAAAATTGGATAGCATATACCACAGTTTACTTGACAGGCAATGAATTTTATATGAGTTTGTGTATGCATGAATATATATATATATATTTATATATGTGTGCATATGTGTATGTATTTACACATTCACAAACTATAAGTATTACTGGTAATTACCAAACATCATTTGGATTATTACTATAGAAAATCCTAATACCTGTATTTAAAAGAGTGGGAAGGAAAGGGAAACCAAATATAAAGTGGGTTCATATTAAAACCACAATTCATTACTCTGATTTTTAAGTATTTTTTAGACTCAGAAGACTCAGATTTTTGTTGTTATATTACCTGTGCTGCTAACTTTAATTTTAAACATGTGATCTGGGATAGTAACATAAAGAAATAATAAAATATAAATATACTATGGAAAAGTTATTACTCTGATTGTGCTCACTGAATGTTACACTAAAAATTCACTCTCTCTCAATAATACTTCAAATTTCTTAAACTTTCAAAACAAGCCCTGGAATGGCTTCCAGAGAACTTTGTTTTCTGAACTTTTGGAGATTTTTTTGTTTTGTTTTGTTGTGTTTTGTTTTAAAGATCAGTAGACATAAAACCTTAGCAATGATCTTCTTGTTGTTCTTAGGACCATTTTTCCATCTTAAGGTACTAAGAAGGCAACTTTAGTATTTAAAATCCTGGTTACAAGAAGTTGTTTTTCATTCATTTTTAAAAACAAGTCATCAAGATTAAAGTTCAGCAGATAGCCAAATACCTCGCTATTACAGTCATTAATAGATGTATTTAACATTCGTGCAGCATCAGAATGCAAGACATCTGGTTCCAATTTCACATTTGGCTCATAATAAAAGTTCCTCCCCCACAATACTTTTATTATAAACTGTTCTTTTCCCTTTCTCGTTCTCTTTTTTTCTTCCTTGGAAGCTGTTGTCCTTCCTTCTTGCTGGAAGCCACCTGACCACTGCCAGGAAGAAGAATGCAAAACATTCCCAGGAGCTGCTGCTGACGTCAGTGCAACATTCCACCTCTCAGTGGTCAGAACTGTCTGGAAATTCCAGTCTCCAGTAGAACTAGCTGAATGTGATAACAGCTGCGGCCTGCACTGGATCACATTAAGAACCTCTCCATTTTAATACTTCACATATAATAATACCCATCCCCACCTCCCCAAAAAGGACAAACATATTTGTTACATTTACTCTTGCTCTTTAAAAATATAAATAATTTTTAAAAAAGATTTTTAAGGACCGTTGGGATCCAGTGGAAAGAAGTAAAGATTACTGAAATGATTTTATTCATGGAAGTTCATTCCAGATCTGATGAAAGTGAGATCAGAAGTCCTACTGTTTAAATCTGACTTCCATTATGCATTACCTGAATGTGTTTGTGTAAGCCATTTAATTTTGGGGGGCCTTAATTCCTCATCTGTGAAATGGGAGTTGAACTAAATGATTTCTAAGCTCTAAATTTTGGTTCCTAACAACTCAGCTCCTGTTGGGACTCAGTATTCTTCAGTCTATCCTTTCTCCAGTCTTCCCTTACTCAAGGACTCAGAGAACAAAAGACATAGAAGAATGAAATAAAAGGGAAAAAAAAAACCCATGAATAAAATTCCAATCTGGGATATTCTGAGCCTGCTAAACAGTGTCATTTAAATGCCACCCTTAGTTCCACAATTTTAGGTACTGTTAGGATATAGTAACCAGAAAGGCTGATTTTTTTTTTTTAAAGAACCCAGGATTGGATAATTTGTTGAGGTAAAAAAAAGCAGCAACAAAATGTTTCAAACCATGTGAATAACTATTATAGATATTATCTAAAAGTTTTCATACTCATATAGAAAAAAAAAAAAGACTTCTAGTCACATACCAGTATCTTCAGTCCCATCTGGTGCCATTTATAGCATGCATTCTCAAATAAGAAGGTAAGGATATAGGAATTAATACTAACCTTTGATCTAGTTGACAAAATATAAGTTTAGAAGACCCAAGTTCTATTTGCAATTCCACAAATAAATAGTTGTGTAACTTAAAATAGGTCATTGAACTTAGCTTCTTATATGTAAAATAGGAGTAATATTATCAACCTTACTGACTTCAAAGTGCTTTTATGAATAAGAAATTAAAATGAGAGAAAAAAAAGAAAAGAAAATGATTCTGAAAAGTTAAAAGCATTCTATGAATACAAAGGTGTTAAAATGAAAGGAAGATCTGCTTTCCGGTCTTCCTACTAATCCATTCTAGTTGTGTGGTCATAAGCAAGTCATTAAACCTTTTGCTATTCCTTGTAGTCTTCTTAAATCATAAATTACCAATGGGTTAATTGCTTGTCACCATTGGTAGAAGGTATTGCCACACTGGGAGTCGGACCCACCAATGAAATCACAGGATTGTACTTTAAAAATAATAACAATACTAAAACTTTTTGTCACATCTGAAGATGATCCTACCAACCATCTATTAGTAGGGCAATGTACTTCAACTTGTTTTTCTAACAGGAGTTATGAATCTCCACTCATCAATTCATATTCTCTTAGCTTCCCTTCTGACCCACAACACACATTTGCAAACTGTCAGCTGAGGATAGAGATGTAGGTTGTGGTCATGGAACAGAGCATGGGTTCAATCCCACACAGTCTGGCTAATCCCATGACCCTGGGCTCACAATGCTCTTAATCAAATGAGTTAAGCAGCAGCAGATGGGCTCCAAAAAGCAGACAACAAAAGCCACCTCTTCATAAAAGAGAATGAACAACTAATTCTACCAACTCTTTTCTTTTCTTTTCTTTTCTTTTTACCCACAAGGCTCCATGCAATTCAAGTCAAGGATTATTAATTGAACATAAGGATATTCAAGGTGCCACTGAGACCAAAACATGAATAAAAATGTAACGATCTTAAGAGAGTAAAAGGAGGATCATCTTTTATTTATATCTCCCGTGCCCAGTATAGTGCCCAACACATGGTAAATACTCAATAAATTATTGTTGGTTAATTAACTTCATAAATAGCTCTTGCCCATGAAGAGTTTACACGTCAGGAAGGGAAGGCAAGTATACCTGCAGCTATGAAGGAGACTGTCAGATGTAAAGTACTATGAAGGAGAGTGTCTTAAGTATTTTATCTCATTTCAGGGAACCAAAGAATGCTAAAACTGGAATGAATTTCAGAGATCATACAGCTCAAGTCCTGAGGACCAAAGAAAAACGGTGATTTCCCAAGGTCACACAGCTACCAAATAGAAAAAGTCTAACTAAAATCCAAGTCTCTTGATTTGTAGGTGCCTTCCAGTATGCTCAAATACAATGTACAAATCACTGAAGTGTTTACTTATCCCTCCCTCCCAAAATAGTTTCTGTATCTTGTGACATGGATGACCAAGCATTGAACCCTAAATTCTTTTCAATATTGAAAACCACTGAAGGCATATGAAGCTCTGAGAATCCATGTAATATCAAGATATCCAGGTATATATCATATTTATAACATCATTCACATAAGAAAATCTATTTTATTTGCTTGGCAAAATGAAATACTGGGTAAATCATTCAATAATTTGACAAAAAACCAAAACCTACTGAATAGAAACCTAAATTTGTGCTTTGAATTGCTCAGACTAGTCAAAGATACATCAATTATAGATTGATACAAAGGTAGAGATCATGAGGAATGGAATGAGGAAATCTAACTTAACTGTTCTAGGAAAGATAATGGTACATATCATGCTCAAGAAATAAATAATACCTGCAGACAGAAATATTCACACATATCTTTTTGAGGACAAAGAATGCTGATTATGAGGGGGTAATGGTTGAACACCATTTATGTGAGAGAATATTGTACTGTGCTGTAAGATATCATGAAATGGACTGTATCAGAGAAACATGGGGAGACTTATATGAACCAGTGCAGAATGAAGTGAGCAGAACAATTTATGTAGTAACAGCAATATCATACAAATAACTTTGAAAAATGTAGGAACTCTGGTGGACACAATGGTCAACCATGATTTCCAAGGATTCAAGATAAAATGTTACCCAATTCCTAACAGAAAGTTGATAAATTCAAGAATACATATTGAGACATATAATTTTTTTGGATGTGGCCAATGTAGGAATTAATTTTTCTTGATTATATATGTTTATAAAGGGGGTTATTTTTCTAGCTTTGTCAAATGGTGGGAGGAAGAGGAAGAAATTGTAAATCTGAATGTAAAATAATGTTTAATTTTTAAGAAGAATATCTATAAACATTAAATGTAATAGAATGCTACTGCATGCTGTTTCATGTGCTGGGGCACCATGTTTGGAGTCAAGATTGAGTTCAAATATGACTTCAGACATTTATTAGCTGTGTGATTTTGGGCAAGTCACATAACCCTGTTTGCCTCAGTCTCCTCATCTGTAAAACAACCTGGACAAGGAAATGGCAAATCATCCAGTATCTTTGCCAAGAAAACCTGAAAAAGGGTTAAGAAGAGTGGTACATGACTGAAAATAACTAAATAATAACAACAAAATAATAGGGATAATAACAGAACCAACCTCACAAGCTTGTTGTGAGAATCAAATAATACAATAAACTCAACACAAAGGCTGGCATGTAGTAAGAGCTACATAAATGTTAATTATTATTATCATTATCATAGGATCATAGGACTTTAGATTTGGAATACGCCTTACAAGTTAAGTAGTTCAGTGGTCTTGAACAAAGGAAGAAACTGAGGTCTTTTTATTATTGTTCATTCACTCAGCTCTGCCTGCCTGCCTGTGACCCAATGTACCACATCACTCCAAAACCTTCTGTCCTCTATTATCTGCTGAAGTCTGTCCAAGCTCATGTTCATTGCTTCCATGACACTATCTATCCATCTCATTCTTTGTTGTCCCCTTCCTTTTCCTTCAATCTTTTCCAACATTAGGGTGTTTTCTAGTGAATTCTGTCTAAACTTCAGCTTCAGTATATTTCTTTCCAAAGAATACTCTGATTTAATTTATTTTTTTCTGACTCTCAAAAGTCTTCTCCACAATTTAAAAGCATTAATTCTGCAGTGTGCAGCTATTCTTATAGTTCAACACTGACAGCCATCCATTACTACTGGAAAAACTATATTTTTGACTATGCAGAACTTTGTTAGCAAGGGGTTTTCTATGCTTTTTAGTATGCTGTCCAGATTTGCCATAGATTTTCTTTCAAGGAGTATATGTTTTCTACTTTTATGACTATAGTTGCCAACTGCAGTTATTTTTGATCCCTAAAAATATAGAATCTGACACTGCTTCCATTTCTTTTCCCTCTATTTGCGAGGAAGTAATGGGACAAGTTACCATGATCTTAGTTTTACAATGTTAAGCTTCAATCCAGCTTTTATGCTCTCTTCTTTTACCCTCATAAATTATTTGCTTAAGGTCACAAATTCAAAACCAGGAATCCAGATTCTAAATCCAATGTTCTTTCTACAATATCACATTCTTTTAAGTAGCTATAGGAGAAGTGATTTATAATTTTTATGTTGTATATGAAGATGTAAACAAAGCAGCTGAGTCTATTAACTAGGTTAGTGTGTGGAAAATCTTACAAACTTGCTGTTTGGAAAGGTTTATAAACATCCTTTACTAATTCCATGAGGGAATGCCAGTAAAGATTATAGAAGCAGGAGAGATATGATGAATGGCCTCATAAACGTAACTGTATCATGTGTATTATTAGCTATTTTGGTGTTCCATGCACTATTCTGCATTCAAAAATGAATTCAAGGGCTGTGATTTTAGAACACAGGACTCTGGGTTCAATCTATGATATTTTGATTACAAATGCACGTTACTGACAGTAATTATTTGAGATGTTATATGAGTTCAAGGCTATGCTCATCGCTTCTAATCAGGATGATAGAAAAGAACTGAGATGGCTCATGTTGTGCTGCTTCTTCTGTTTATCTGTGCCAAGAAGAAAGACATTGTTGCTGAGATCACACAAATAGAACCTGTTCTTTTTCTAAAAGTTCTTCTTCTAAATGAACCCTATTTGCTACAGTCACAGATATCTTGTTATAGATATAGTGTAATAATTTTTTATGTTTCTATTCCTTTAAGAAGCAGAACAGTTACAGGCACAAGGGTGAAAGGGAAAGAGCCTTGGACTTACAGTGAGCCTTCCTGATGCAGTGGAATAGTTTAGTGGAGTCAGTCAGCTGGAGATTGAATTCTGAATCCACCACTTACTACACCCAATTACCAATTATTGTGAGACTTCTCTCTTGCCCTAAGTTTCCTCATCTGCAAAATGAGTAATTTAGACTGACTTCTAACTGACTTCCTTTCCAACTCTACATTTACTAATTTTATGGCCATGAGTGAATCACTTAACCTCTAAAAGTCTGTTTCCTCACTGTATAATTAGGATAATGATATAGAGTTGTTATGAAAGGGTGATTATAAAAATAAGATATCAATTTAAAATAAAAAATTTTTGAATTAAAGGAATTGAACTACGGAAGGCAAAGGTAACAGAACCAGGACAACAATTTAGACAATGACCACAATAAAGTTAAAGAAAACAACTCTGAAAGATAACTGAATTTTGGTGCTGTGAGTAATCATGACCTAGGGAACCAACAGTAAGGAACACTTCCCTCTTTAGTAGAGATGCAGGTATAGAATGAAGTATACATATGTTATGAGACATGTCCAATGTATGACATATTTTGTTTAATAAAATAGACTTCATTATCACTGAACAGTGTTTAATTGGGGGATCCTTTGTAAGTGACAGCAATTTTTAATTTAAAGAGCATTAGCAAAACACTAAAAACAACTTTGGAAATCATTGCTTAAAATTGTTTTCAAAACAATAAACATTTAATAAGTACTGATTGTGAAAACTGAGGTATATAAAAGCAATTAACCAGCCCTTGAAGAGCTTATAGTTCAACAAAAGAGAAAGGATATGAACAGAATTAAATATGATGCAATGTAAAATGTGATAATGGCACAGGAGAAAGTTAAAGTATACTAAGAAAATCTCAGGTGTGAAAAATCACTTTGATCTGGGAGGAGATAGGAAAACTTTATAAAGGATATGGCATTAGTGATGAATTTTGAGGAGAGAAAAGAATAACCAAATGTCCACCTGTTCAAGATATATATGTCAGGCATGAAGGATGATGAGAATGGATGGTGTGAGAGTGAGTAGAATATGATCAAAGAGAAGAAAGTAGTCCAGTTTCCTAGAATAGAACAATACGTGATGCTATATCCCTCAATAAGCCTAGAAAAGCAGGTTGCTGATAAATTAGGCTTTACATGCCAAGATAAGAGCTTGATTTTTTTTTTAAAGTAAAAACTTATACTGGGCTTAACTTTGAACAACAAAACCATTAAAACTTGAAAAACAAACTGGTGTAAACAGAAAAACAGTAAAACCTTTTATATCCATTTGATAAAATCATGGGCAATTCATAATCTCTCTGGGTTTTCACTTTCTTATCTCTAGAATGAGGTAGTTGGAAGGGATACACTCTAAGGAATATTTCCTTCCTCAATCCTACGACACCTATGAACATTCCATAATTATTCTTCATATATTGGGATGAATAGAGTCATTTTATAAGGGCCACTGTGGTTACCAAGGCTTTCCAGTATGTTTCTTGCAAGAGTTGTTCAGATCATAAGTTCCCCTTTGCAAAGATTTTCTCTTCTGTTGGTCAGTTATCAGTCAGACTTTTTATAGTCTTCAAAGACACTGTATTTTTGCTATCTAGTCTTCATAACTTGTAGGACCAGTCAAATTCTACAAGATCTTAAAACCTACACCAAGAAAATCAAAATATCTCTCTAGATCAGTTAATTCAATAATTACAGGAAAAATTATTTTTATTTAGACCACTTTAACTTAGGTGTTGTTAGAGGTAGAGTTAGAGTAGGACAGATCTAAGATTTTTCTCTCTTTATTATCTAAATGCCACCTGATCCCAACTGAGTTGGAAATATAAGATTATGATATAATTGTTCACTTAGCCAAAGCAAGTTTCTGTTTTTGAATACTACATAATTGAATGTATTTTTCACATAAAACATAATGCACATTTTTGGTGCTTATATAACATACTCCTATGATATTAGGATATGTGATCTGTTTCATTTAACATGAATAATATTCTGCTGTAATTTCATGAGATTTCAGACAGATCAGTATCCAGAAATATGATGTTGACAGGATAAACAGTCAATTGACCAAGCAGTACTTATTCAGTGATTACTAAATGCCAGACATTATAGTTGCATTGAAGATACAAAGATGAATAAAGAAAATCCCCACCCTCCATTACAGGGTCAGAATAACTTCACTAGATTGGAAACATCCCATGAATGGGAAGTATGAAAGGATCTCATGGTCCATTCTGTGATACAAAGTGTATGTTGTATAATAAAAAATAAGAGTTTCCCAGTGATAACACATTAATATCAAATATATATAGGGAAAAGTCATTCCACAAAACACAAATAGTTTTGGAAAGCATCATCATGAAATTAGTAGTAGCAGAGAGGGAACAATGCAGAGTGGCAATGGCAAAGTTGTAGCACTTTACCCTAAATGGTGGTATTATTAATTGGCAGATTATAACATATTTTAAGTAATAGTAGAACTGCAACTAGACATTTTGATCATGCTAGAAACCCTCATTAAATTCAGTACCAATCAATTCAGCAGATATTTAGCCTACAATTAATTAAAAATTAGTAAGATTATGGCACAGAACACAATGAAAGAGAACGTGGGGGTTGTGAGCACTCTGAAATACCTAATAAATAAGGAATTTGGAAGAACTAGGCAAAAAATTTCACCAAAGAAATCTATGATTAAAAGAAAAGGAAAATAGATTACAATATGTGATAGGAGTCAGGTTAGTGAATGGATAGTCCATGGTCTTTAGTAGTCCTCAAAGTCCAGAGAAAATGAGAAAGATCCTAGACATGTTGGGTTGACTTTCAATAACAAACTTAGAGGGAGAATGTGCTTAAGAGTAGCTAAGAGATGGTAGTCTTGGATATGATGCAGTCTTCATAGTTGAAGAGAACATACACACAGATGAGATCATAGATTCATTTGAGTAGGAATATGGAGTTAGGTGTCCAGAATACAAAGAGAAAACTGAAATATTCCTGTTCTTCAGGGAGCTTTAATACTATAATAAGGATTTAACACATGAGTTACTCACACATATGAGTAAACACAAAGTAATAACAATTTTAAGAAAATGGGGCAGCTAGGTGATGCAGTGAATAAAGCACCAGCCCTAAAGTCAGGGGGATCTAAGTTCAAATCTGGCTTCAGACACTAAACAGTTCCTGGTTATGTGACCCTGGGCACGTCACTTAATCCCAATAGCCTCAGCAAAACCAACCAAATAAATAAATAAGAAAATTAAGAAAGTGAAGGTTGGCGGGGGTAGCTAGTTGGTGTAATAGGTAGAGTGGTAGGCTTGGAGTCAGAAAGACTCATTTCCCTGAGTTCAAATCCAGTCTCAGATGGTCCTGAACAAGTCAATGATCTCTAAATGCCTGTTTCCTCATCTGTAAAATGAGCTGGAGAAGAAAATAGCACAATACTCTAATATCATTGCCAAAGGAACCTCAAATGAGATCACAGAAAGTTGGGTATGACTGAAATGACCAACCAACAGCAACAACAATGTAATTTTAAGGAGAGACAAAGGATGAGCCTGAGAGTCAGGGAAGACCTTACAAGAAAAACAGAACCTTCCTATGGATCCTCTAAGACTGTAGCAAAGAAAGTGGGAATCCCATAGTGAGGATGGAAGGTTGGGGCCTGAGGAGAACTATTTTTTCTATGGTTGGAGGTGTAGATGGAATGTCATTTATAGGGAACAGCTATCAAGTCAATTTCACTAGAATAGAGAATGAATGAAAAGGAGTGTAAAAATATACAATTAAAACAGTAGGTAGGAGCCAAATTGTGGAAGACTTTAAATGGCACACTGAAAATTTTGCATTTTATCCTAGAAACAACAGGGAGATACTAATGATTTTTTTTTTAAGCTAGAGTGCCATGGTCAGATTTTTTTTTTTTTTGAAGAGACATCATTTTGGTAACTTTATAGACAAATGGAATAGAGATTTTATTAAAGGAGACCAGTTAAAAAAAAAAACTATTGTAATAATGCAGCTAATAAGGGACAAGGACCTGTATGAGGCTGTGGAAGTGGACAAATGTAAGAAATATTATGAAAATTGAACCAATCATATTTGGTAATTGATTGGATGTTAAGGAAAAGAGTCAAAGGCAACTCCAAGGTTGTGAACCTGGATGAGTAAAAAGATGGCTTGCCTTCAATAGAAATGGAGAAGTTTGGAAAAGGAATAGGTTTTAGGGAGGAATTAATTCTTTTTGGAGCATTTAAATTTAAATTGTTTACAGGACATTCAGTCAAAAGTTCAAATAAAATGATGGACTTTTTGCTATTCTTCTACTGGGGTTCAGGGACAGGGAAGAAATAAATTAATTCAATTCCTATTGGCCCATGATAAAAAGTAAATCACAAGGGCATGTGCCCTCTTCAGAAACTAACCCAACTCCACTAAGAGGTCAAAAAATGGAATTAGTATGGAAGGCTAGGGCAGATTTTAAATTATAAAGTTGTTAATGGAGAAAAACAGTCAAGATAAGTAAACAGAGTAAAATCATAAATTTTTTACAGTCAAATGTGCCTTTTAAGGAGAGGAAAATAACAAAGGAATCTTTCAGTGAGTAATTTTTCTTCCTCTCACTTTACAAAAACCTTCTGAAAAACCGTTCTAAAAGTAGAGGTAGTAGGAGGATAAGCAATTATCAATGAGATAATGGCAAAAGTTATGTGCATGTACCATGTATATATGTAATTCTTATTAGCATTTTCCCCTCTAAAATAAAACATTTTTCTCTTTTTTCTCCTCTAATATTTAGAATATGACATAATACTATTGGGCACTGAATCTAAAACCTAATAAAGATTTGTATTTACTTACTGAAAATAAGAAAAATATTATTAAATAATTATCTAAAACTTTTTTCTCAAAGACTAAAGTTCAAAAAATTCTATAAAATTCCTTCTGGAGAAAAAGAAAACCATCCTTATCAAATACCTAAGACAACATTATTCCATTATAGTAGAAAAGTACAATTCCAGAAATGTCAATTCCATCTATCAAAGCATCCAGAATGTTTGTTTACATATGATTTCAAAAGTCAGTGACTAAGATATTATGTTATGTTAAAATATGTTAAATATTTTTGAGGTACTAGCAATTTATCTTTATGTATCTTTTTTTTCCTTACAACATTATACAAACAAACATTATAGCAGCACCAACTAGTGGTTTCCTTACAATTTCTGTGTGGAAGGTAACTATAACTTGTTAATACCAAAGGAAGAAAAAAAGAGGGAATAGAATATTTTAAAAATAAAAACATGGAATTTAATTATATTTAACATTTCTCCACTTAAACTCCAAGTATTAAAAATAAAGTGTTGTATTTAAATCAGCAACTGCTTTTTAAATTCATTGACATTTATAAATGTTTCCTAGAAAATAAAAAAATCCAAAGTTCTATCTCAAAATAGCTTTATGGGAATAGCTTTAGGGCAATTTCCACCTTCTTACCAAGAATTTGATTATTTAGGTCTGGTACTTTAGAGGTTAAAGGCAATCAACAATCATAAGAAGAAAAAGAATTTCTTTATAACAAACTGCCATTCCAATTAAATTACAGTTTGGGAGCAGCCAGTTAGTTGGTTATATGTACTTTACAAATCATTCAGAGGAATTTGGTTACAGGTCAGCAGTACCATGTCACAAAAATGTCAAGAGGGGGTTATGAATAAGATTTTTTCCAGTCAATGAGTAGATGCTGAGAATTCTTATAAGTAATTAATTCCAGCAGAGGAAGCATGAATAAAGAATCTTAAAGTTCAGACCACAGTTTTAATTTTAAACCTAAATCAAGTTTGAGAAAAGGTATATTCTAAGTTGTTTGAGGGTAGGATATCTCAACTATTTTATTTTCTGACACAGTAGATAAATTGCTGCTATTGTAATTGGTGACACATCATAGTTTCAAATGCTATTTCAGGCACTTATAGGATCACAGATTTAGCTGGCCTCAGCTAATGACCTCCATATTTTGATACGGAAAGTGAAGCTCTGGGAAGTTAATCGACAAGTGAACATGACTACATATTTTTTAATATGGGTCCTCTAACTCCAGAGTCAGAAAACAGAAGGAATAAGAAAGGCAAAAGTTTAAGAAATGTAATTATGGAAGACATTCCAGAGAGCACAATCTTAACCTGAGATTTACAGACCTATTGCAGATAGATTTCAAGGGTGAAGGAAGAGTTTGTGAACTTGGATGGGAAAAAGTTATATTCTTTATTGTGACTATTCTCTAGTTACTTTGATGTAGGCAATAAATCATCATTCCAAGAAGGGGTTCAGAGTTTCACTATACTACCAAAGATTATGGAATAAAATTGATTTAAGGAGATGAATTAAGCAGAGAGAAAAGAAGATCCCACCTTGCACTATGATCATGTAACTTACCATCATAACCATGATTCAAACTACAGAAAGGGTCCTTTAAAATGTGTAAAACTCCTAGAGTGTCTAGTTTCATAATATTCAATCATCCATTCATCTAAAAAACCTATTATGCAGCACTATTATATGGTACTGAGCAGGCTCTGAGAATATGGGGAAAACACATACCCGGAATAGCTCTGAAAAAGCCTAATATCTACTATTAATCAGCCAGAAAGTATTTATTAATCTCCAATGTAAAAAAGTTATTGTTGAGGTATCACCAATATGAAGTAGTCACAAGGAATGAAGCAATGGGAATGTTCAGAATGACTCAAAAGTCAGAGGAGTGATGATCTTGAACAGTCTAACTTTTTGTTTCATAGATGAGGAAATTGGGGACCAGAGAAAGTGACTTTCATGAGTTTATAAAGGTAGAAAGCAGCACAGTTAAGGCTCAAATCCAGGTTAATGTCCAAATTTAGTTTTTCAGTTTTTAAAATTTAAATTTAGTTCATAGGAAGGAGAATGGTGTCAACTACATAAACAGGGAACTTCACCTGAGGAGATCATAGAAACACAGATTTAAACTAGGAAGACTTAGATGAACTGAAGCTGAGTGAAATGAGCAGAACCAGGAGAAAACATTGTACACAGTAATAACAAATTATGTTGATCAACTATAAGACTTAGCTCTTCTCAGCAATACAGTGATCCAAGACAATTCCAAGACTTGGGATGGAAAATGCTATATGCATCCAGAGAGAAATTATGGAGATGAAATGAAAATCAAAGCATAAAATTTTTGCCTCTTTTTTTATTTGTTTTTTCTTTCTTGTGGTTTTCCCCATCTATTCTTATTTTTCTTTCACAACATGAATCATATGGAAATATGTTTAAATTGATTGTACACATATAACTTACATCAGATTGCTTGCTGTCTTAGGAAGAAAGAGGTAATGGAGAAAAAAATTGGAACTCAAAATTTCAGAAAAATGAATGTTGAAAAGTATCTTTACATGTAATTGTAAAAAATATTGTTAAGATTTAAAAAAAAAATTAAAAACAACAACAACAACAAGAAAAAACCTCTAAAGGCCACTGAATCAAACCCTTTCACTTTTATGGATGAGGAAATAGACACAGAGTTTTGCAATATGTCTAGATCCACATAACTACAAAGTATCTGAACTAGAATTTGAACCTAGATTTTCTGATTGTGAGTCAATTACTCTATCTACCACATCACATTTCTGATTTAGCTTTGAAAAATTTGGATGTGAGATATTGATAGAAAGTCATAGATATAAAACCCTACAATAATAAGCAAGAAAGCTGTTAAGAATAATGTCTGGATCCATTTCTCTTCTTTGCTCAATTTCTAGAGTAATTTTTCAATGTCTTTAAGTTTTCTCTATATAAAACTGTAACATATATAAAACAAAGTTCTTATTTGTCACCTTAATAGAAAAATGTGAAATGTGGTTAATGGTGTTTTTAAAGTGTCTTAAAGTTTCAAAGGTCAAACTGTGATATGAATATAATTTTGAGAATAGTATTTATTTTATTTTCAGATTATGATAAAAATTGCTTTAGACCACGTATTGTCCTCATATATTCTAAAGTTATTTATAATTACAAAGGAGGAAGAAAAATATTCTTACATCACTTTCTGAACTATCAATGTGAACCCATTAATTCAGCTTGCATAGATGTGTTTAGTCTTCTCTCTAATTTGTCTCTTTCTCTGCTTTTCAGGAGATGACAGAGAATGCTGGCATTTTGTATACCATTATGCGCACCTATCAACTTCTTTATAAAAGATTATCTTTATGGCCAATGAGGTTACCATCTCTGGACTTTTCACTGGATATCCCCTAAGCCTAGAATGTTTTTCCTTCTTATGTCTAACTTCTATCTTCTTTCAACTCAGTGCTCTAACAGGCCTTTGCCAGTGTTTTTCCCCAGGCCCCAATGTGGTTAGTATCTTCCCTCTAGGATTATCTCCCTTTTAAACTAAAAACATATAGACAGATATAGACATATATGTATATGCACACAAATGTGCTCATATATATGGATGTCTATATGTGGACACACACATATGTATATACATACAGATATATCATAGACATTTATAGTACATACTTATTTGCATTTTGTCTCCCCTATTAGTATGTAAGCTCCAAGAATATATTTTATGTCTTTTTTTTGTATCCTCAGTATTTAATAAATGCTTGTTGACTATCTACTTTCTTTTTATTTTCCTATTTTCTTTCTTCCTATCTATCTATCTATCTATCTACACACACACACACACACACACACACACACACACACACACACACACATATTGAAGCGCACATGAAACTAACCATATACTATCTCTCTCAGAGAATTTATAGAGGATCATACATTTTTGGTTTATAGGAACAAAGTTATTCACCATTTCATATTTGACGTCACCAACCAATTGCCCATTAACACTATCTGTCACTGCAGAATGCTTGGAATTTCCTCACTTATAAGAACTGGAGAGTTTCAAATACAGTCTTTTAACTTTAACAAAGTCACAAATGTTATAATCTAGGATTTAGGGAATTTTATTAAAGAATTATTAAATTAGGGTATCCTTGTCAAATACCTTACCTATCCACCACCATCAGATATGAATTAAATACCTATTGTGAACCGTAGCATTGTATTGTGGATACAATTTTTAAAAAATAGATAATTCCTGCTCTCAATGAGATGATGTTTTATTGGGGAAGAGAAACAAAAGGCAAACAATTGCAAACTTTAATTTCTTATAAAGTTTTCAAAATGCCATGAAACTGTGAAACATTATTAAAATAAATCAATAGTTAAAATCAGCGTCTTCCTTTTCTAACGATTTGGACTTTACTTCCTTCATTCTCTTAGAATTTGGCTGTTTATTTTTATTTGTGAGTTAAAGTTGAGATGTGAATGCTTGACAAAATTGGTGAGTTTCTCTCCCAGATGTTATTTTCTTTTATTTCTATTAACATGTGCTTCAAATCTAACAAATCTATCTTTTATGCCCATGGACACATTCTCTTTTAATTCAAAGCATAGTTCAGACCCTACATTAGTTAAGGGTTTGAAAACAACTTAAACTTTATTCATGCTATTCACCAAATACTTATTATGATCAAAGACTTAGAGGAATCAGGGAGCAGACACTAAAATTTTATACCATTATTGAAAGAAACCATAATATATGGATCTAATGGAATATTATTGTGTGATAAGAAAAGGCAAATAATGATAAATACATACAAACATGCAACTGATAATAAAGAATGAAGAGCTAAAAAAAATGATATACAATGATTACACCAATGTAAATATAAAGAGCAAATAAAAAAAAAATTAAACATTGTAGAATTACAAAGGTAGAGCCATGAGATAACACCACCACTCCTTCTCCCCAAAACACACATATATACTCCTTTGTAGAGGTGGGAGGTAGACAAGTATGGAAGATTGCATATATTTTCTAATTTTTTTAATGTACTGATCTGTTTTTATTGATTTTTCCCTTCTTTTTCTTTAAAAAGTTATTTGTTTTATATGATTATTCTTGGAAGATTAGGGATATTAGGAGAAATTTAGGTTTCAGAATAAAAGCTATGCAGCCCCCCTTTTTTGTAGTGGCAAGGAACTAGAAACTGAGTAGATATCCATCAATTGTGGAATGACTGAATAAGTTATATTATAGATGTAATGGAATATTTTTGTTCTATAAGAAATGATCAGCAAGCTGATTTCAGAAACAGCTGGAAAGACTTAAACTGATACTGAATGAAGTGAGCAGAACCAAGAGAATATTGTACATAGCAACAAGATTGTGTGATGATCAACTGTGATGAACTTGGCTCTTTTTAACAATGTGGTGATTCAAAGTAACTCCAATAGACTTGTGATGGAGAAAGAATTATGGAGACTTAATGTGGATCAAAGCATAGTGTTTTTCACCTTTTTGTTGTGGTTGTTTGTTTGCTAGGCATTTTTTTCTTCTTCGTATTTTTTCCCTTTAGATCTGATTTTTCTTGCATAGTATGACAAATACAAAAATATGTTTAATAAGATTATTTGCTGTCTTAGATGGGAGAAAGAGGGGAAGGTGGGAGAAAAATTTCAAACACAAGTTTTTGCAAAGGTCAATGTTGAAAACTATTTTTGCATGTATTTGGAAAAATAAAATACAATTGAAAATAAATAAAAGCAATAAAAATGCATTTTTAAAAAAAAATTCAATATATCTGTACATGTGCATATGCACAACACACATATTATCACTGAAAGATATTTAAAGTATTGGCTCTTTGTTAGGTGCAAAGCAGAAAAAGAAGGTGACACCTCTGTCCTTGAGGAGAGATACTCCCTGGTTATAAACTTAAGTGACTAAGCTATAAGTAAGAGCACAAATTTAGAACTGGCAAAAAATCTTAGAAACCTCATTTACAGATAAGGAAACTGATGCCAGAAGGGATGCGTGATTTGTTGATAAAATTATAAGTAGTACCATTAAAAGAAATTAGAAGCTGGAAGATAAGATTGAGGGAGGAGAAATCAAGAATTACACTTTGTAAGTGATGAGTTTAAAGGAAAGGCACTGAGGGGTAAGAGGCAGTCAACCGGAAGGTAACATATGGTAAGCAGACCCCTGGAACAGATTCTTTTTAGAAGTCCTTGGAAATAGTTCTCATTTTACTTATGAGCTACAATTGAATATACTAATATACTGAATAAAAAGAGTAGTAGCTCCCTTAAGAGCAAAGGCTAAACAGATTAACACAAAGTTTTATCTATTCCTTCTGAACTAAGCTTATTACCCTCCTAAGTCTGAACCTCACAGTTCTGGTGTTTTCAATAGGACTCTTGTCTACTGATAAAGTATGTCAATAACAAAGTATAAATTCAGGAAATAAATCATATAACATTATTAACTAACATATAACATAACATTAATTTAAAAATATTTTAAAATGACTCTTAACTGGGATTTCCCATGAAATATAATCAAACTAATAGTAATAATAATGTTTTAAAACATTTGTGAAGTGAGATATGTACATTATTTCTTTTGATCTGAATAATCCTAAGAGATAGGCAGTACAAGCATTATTTTACTCTCTCTTTGACCTGCCCAGGGTAACATAGATAGTAGTAAGATATGAGATGAGATGAAAATACAGATTTTTTTTTTTGATCACAACTCCAATGTTCTAAACCATAGTTGGCTATAATGCCTCTCACTTTTACACAAAGTAATTTACACATATGTCATAGTGATTCTTAGGCAAATTCTAATTAAAATATTATTATTATTATTAATATTATCATCAACAAAGAAATAGCAGAGAGTTTAATTTTTTTAAAAGACCAAGGCAAGTCCCCAAAAGCTAATTTTCTATGATACGCAAGGATTTAGAAGGTGTGCCCACACAGAATAAATAATTTCATCATTGTAGATAGGGTTTATAAGATCTAGGATCTTATCTAGGTTTTTAAACCCAGGTCTTCCTAGCCCTATATGTCCAGCATTCTATTCTTGCCATCATCATAAAAAGCAAATAGTTTATAGAGCACTAGAGTTGGTATCAGAAAGATCAAATTTCAAATTCTGTCTCAGAAATTTATTAGTTGTGTACTTCTGAAAGATAAAAACTTTATGGGTTCAATTTTCTTATCTGTAAAATGGGAATAATAATATTATAATAATAATACCTTGCAGAATTGTTATGAGGATCAAAAAAGATAACAAATAGAAAGCACTTTACAAACCACAAAGCACTCTATAAATATCATTATTTATATTATCATCAGAAACAGTCAATAAAGTGAATAAAATTTTCTTCTACAATCCAACCTAATCTGATGGGGAAAACACTTTTTTTCTTGAAGTAACATCAACAGCTAAAACAAAACAAAACAAAACAAAACAAAAAATCCATAATATCTCCCTGATATTACCTAAAATGTTGAAATGATCCTGCCTTTAAAAGTTCATGATGCTCAAATTTAGCTACTTTATATATCTCAAGAAAAAATTTTGATCTTATATCTCTCAAATGAAATGTCCTAAGTCCAACAAATAAATTATTTTCTACTTGGCACTTTTTAAAAGTATCTTATACTTTTCAGCCATAACCAATCAGAATTTAGATTCATGTCTTTTTTTTTTTTTCCATGCTTGAAACTAGAACATTAGGATGGCACTCTCATTCCTTGGGCCATATAAAATAGTACATTCATCTTAATTCCTGAGCAGTTCTTTGTAGCCTAAAACAGACTTGGAAGCTGTTTAACAAAGAAAACAGTTATAACATTCTATGACTAGAGACATTTATAAGCATGTGGAATATTTTTAAATAATCATTTTACAAAACAGCTTGTTGAGGCCTGCCTGAAATGTGTTTTTACCCACGGTTATCAATTTTCATTCCAAAACAAAAAGATTACCTCTGGGAGAAATGTGTACAGAATTTCATAGTTGTCAAAAATACATTGCATTAAGGGTGGGGGTGGGGGAAGAAGTGAGAATCATTTGACAAAAGTATTAAACTTGGTTTCCAAAAAATCAAAATCTCCTGTCGTTGAATCCTTAGGGATCTAAGGCTGACTCCAATCAGTAATACTTAAAGAATTTACAAAATCCTTGGAATGTTTGACTTTCTCAAATTCCTCCCAAATTATATAGTAGTATTGGAATATAATAAAAAGTTTTATATACATGAGAAACAGGGGTGGGGGGGGAAAGTAGCTTTTTTAGTGCTATTCAGCTTTCACAAATCTCCCAATTGAGTGCCAAAGCTAATCATCTCTGAATATTGGCACACTGCTATAAACAGGCTTTTTTTCCCCTTTCTTTTTGGCATCATACTGTTTTAGTATAAACTCTAGATAACACCATATTCAATTCAGTGGAAACATAATCTTTCCCTTTGATGTTTAGAAGTAATTAAAACAACAGCCAATTTCATTTCCAGTCTCAAAATAACTCCTCAAACTAGATTTAAAGAATAACAGTAATTGGAATAGATTTTTTTGAACAATGCAATCTATGTCTAATGAACTTACAGTAATAGCTTATACTTATAAAGCCCTTTACTGTACCATCTGATAAAGCTCTTGATCCTAGCATTAAGAGGCCAAGATATTCAATCAATATTCTTATTCAATCATCTAATTGATCAGCAACAGGAAATGTAAAACAGCATCTACCCTCAAGGAGCTTACATTCTAGTTGGGATGAAAATATGTAAGTAAACAGGAAGATAAAAAACACATCCAAAGTAGATATGAGAATCTTATACCCTTAAAGAGCCCTTTATTCCTAGTCAAATAAAACTTTTCTATTCTCCATACTTGTTCTGACTTTCCTCGTCTGACTTTTTTTCATGGTTCCTCGTGCTTGAAATATATGTCCTCTTCTCAATCACCACATCCTCAAGCCCCTTACCTTCTTCCACATCCCAATCCAGGTGCCATAGTTTCCATGAAACCTTTCCTAACTTTGCTTCTTCTGTAGGTGAAAGTGATGTCTTTTCCTTTAAATGTCTCAAAATATTTTTCAGGAACCTATCCTTGTAATTTATCTTATTCTCCTTTGCATCATACTTACTAGCTAGGTGGCTGAGCTGGAGTCTGGAAAATCTAAGTTCAAATACTATTCCAGACAATTACTGGTTGTGTGATGCTGGGCAAGTCAGTTTTACCTTATGGACCCTAATTTTCCTCATTTGTAGAATGGGAATAGCAATAGTACCTACCTTATGAGGTTGTGAGGACCAAACGCATTAATGTATAAAAAGGATATTTCAAGTCTTAAAGTACTATATAAATATTATTGTTACTTATCTATATACATTTTTTTTCTCTCCCCATTTGATTTCGAGGTTCACTAGGAACAGAATCCATGTCATAAAGGAAGTATGGTATACTGGAAACAGCACTGGTCTTGGAGTTAGAATACATGAGTTTGGATCTTAATAGTAGAACTTTACACACACACACACACACCATTTGACTTAAAGAGCCTCAAATCCCTCATCAATAAAGTGAGGATTTAAGGGTAAGACAAAGATGGTAGGGTACAGGCAGCAATTCAACTGAACTCTTCTGATAGTCTCTTCCAAACAACTTTAAAACAGTGCCTCAAATTGAAAGCTGAAGTAGTGGAGCCAACAACAGGAGGGAGATATTTTTCCAGCCAAAAAAACAATTTGCAAGGTTGTCAGAAGTCTAAGACACAGGAATGGGTGCTGACTTGGAGTGGGGGTGAGATGGAGAGACTATTGGGTGGGATGGGCATTGGGCTCCAAATATAGATTTGCAGCAGCACCAATGATGGGTTAAGAGGTGGCTATGATGGAGCAGACACAGAATAGGGAATTGTCAGTCCAGAGACGAAAGGGATGACGGGATCCTTTGTTTGCACTGGATGCAATGTCTATCCACAGTTCCAGGATGAAGATGAACTGTATTGCTTGCAGCTACAGGAGAGCAGGGGACTTATAGTTCTAGGGTCAAAAGGAGTGATAACACTTCCAGCTTCAGGGGATTAAGGTTCCTGTCTAGGTAACAACCAGAACACATGCCAGAAGAGCAGTGACCACACCTTTCTTTAGATCATATCATCTTGGAAGCACCTAAAACTTACAGACTCTCCCAGATGTAATTTTGAAAACAGCATCAGAAAAAATCCAAAGCTTGGATCAGTATACGTCCAACCCAGGAAAAGAGTCCAACTTTAAGATAAAGTAAAAAACCAAGAAACAGGCTAGGAAAATAAGCAAACAACAACAGCAAAAACAAGAAAAAAGACCTTGGTTATAAAAAGTTATTATGGTAGGAGGAAAGATGAAGACATAAACTCGGATGAAAACATCAATGTCAGCATAACTATAAGTAAAGGCTCAAAGGGGAGAAAAAGTGAATTTGGATATAAGCCAAACAAAAATCTGTGGAAGTTCAAAAAAGATCTTAAAAATCAAATAAGAGAATTTGAGAAAAATTTGCGAAAAGATAAGTGATGCAAGAAAATTATGAAGAGAGTCAACAATCTGGCAAAAGAGGTACAAAAAGATAATGAAGAAAATAATATTTTAAAAAACAGAATTCACCACATGGAAAAAGAAAATGATACCTTAAAAACTAGAATTGGGTAACTAGAGGTCAATGACTTCATGAGATATCAAGAAACAATAAAACAAAGCCAAAAAATATAAATATCTCAATGGAAAAACAATTGAATTAGAAAATAGACTGAGAAATGCTAATTTAAGAAATAATGGACTACTTTAAAGCCAAGATAAAAAAAAAAAAAGAGAGAGAGAACATATTTCAAGGAAAGCTGCCCTAACATCCTAGAACTATAGGGTACAAATGAAATTGTAAGAATGCACTCATCACCTCCTGAAAGTAATCCCAAAATGAAAACTCTCAGGAGCATAACAATAAATTTTAGAGTTCCTAAGTCTAATAGAAAATATTGCAAATAGCCAGAAAGAAACAAGTCAAATATCATGACTACAGCTAAGTTCACACAAGATTAAGCAACTTCCACATTAAAGGAACGTAGGACTTGGAATATGAAATTGCAGAAGGCAAAGAAGCTAGTATTACAACCAAGAGGAATACCTATTCAGCAAAATTGAGTATAATCCTTCAGGAAAGAAATAGATATTCAATGAAATAAAAAACTTTGAAGCATTCCTGATGGAAAGACCAGAACTGAATTGAAAATATGACTTTTAAATACAAGACTTAACAGAAGCACAAGAAGATAAACAAACATACAAACAAAAAAGAAATCATAAGGGACTCAATAAGATTAAACCATTTACATTCCTCCATAGGAATATGATACTTGTAACTCCTAAGAATTTTATCATTGTTAGGACAGTTAAAGGAGTGTGTGTGTGTGTGTGTGTGTGTGTGTGTGTGTGTGTGTGAAAAAAATATATATATATGTAGATGTAGATAGAGAACACAGATATGAGATTTCTATGATGGGATCATTTCTAAAATGCACACATACACACACACACACACACACACACACACACACACACACAATTAAGGGATGATAAAGTGGGATGTAGAGGGAGAAGGAGAATGGAAAAGAGGAATGGGAAAAATTACCATTTTTAAAAGAGGTCTCACATTGGAGAGGGAAATGGAAGGTAGGCAATGTTTTGAATTGATGATATGTTATTTACAAGAAATATACTCGAAACAGAGTCATCCACAGAGTAAAAATAAGGGACAGTGCAGAATCTATTACCCTTCGGCTGATCTAAAAAAGGCAATGGTAGCAATCATGATCTCAGACAAAGTGAAAGCAAAAATAGATCTATTTAAAAGAGATAAGCAAGAAAACTACGTTTTGCTAAAAGATACCATACAAAAAGAAGTAATATCAATATTAAAAATATATGTGCCAAATACCATAGCATCCAAATTCTGAAAGGAAAAATTAAATGGATTACAGGAAGAAAGAGACAGTAAAATAACACTAATAGGGAAACCTCAACTTTCCCTCTTAGAAGTAGATAATCTAACAATAAAACACACAAGAAAGAAGTTAAAGAAATGAATAAACATTTAGAAAAGTTAGATATGATAGACCTCTGGGAAAAACTTGGATGGAAATAGAAGGAAGTATATCTTTTTTCTAAGCTTTACATGGCACCTTCACAAAAAGTGACCCTGTACTATGACATAAAAACTTCAAAAGCAAATTCTGAAAAGCAGAAATATTAAAGGCATCTTTTTGAGACTGTAATGGAATAAAAATTTATATTCACTAGAGGGTTATGGAATCATACATTAAAAATCAATTGGAAACTAAATGTTCGAATCAATGAGTATGTTAATGAAAAAATCACAGAAACAAATTATTTCAATAAAGAGAATAATATTCAGCCTATGCAGCATCTAGAGGAATATGTGTATTTCTCAGTGTTTACAAAAATAAAACAGAGAAAGAGCAGATAATTAATTGGGAACACAATAACCCCAGAAATGGATGACTTAAAAATCCCTAATTAGATACCAATCTGGAGATCCTAAAAATCAAAGGAGAGATTAACAAAATTGAAAGTTAAAAAACCATTGAATAACTAAAACTAGAAACTGGTTTTTTAATGTTAAAAAAAACAAACATAAGATAAATCATTAATTTATTTTAAAAAATAAAGTAGAAAACCAAATTATCAGTATCAAAAATGAAAAGAGTAACTGTACCACCAATAAAGAAGTAATTAAAGCAATTATTAGGAATTATTTTGTCCAGCTGTATGCCAATAAGTCTGACAATCTAGGTGAAATGGAAGGATATTTACAAACATATAAATTGTCCAGATTATCAGAAGAGAGGTAGAATATTTAAATAACTTTATAATAGTGAAATAAATTGAGCAAGCCATAAATGAGTTCCCTAAGAAAAAAATCCCCAGAAACACATGGATTCACCAGTGAATTAGACCAAATTTTTAAAGAACCATTCCTTTCTATAGTACATAAATTATTTGGGAAAACAGGTAAAGAAGGAGTTATGGAACAAATGCAAAGTGAAGTGAGTAAAACCAAGAAAACACTGTACATATTAATAGCAATATTGTCTAATGATCAGTTGGTAATGATTTAGCTATTCTGATGAATGTAATTTGCAAAGGAAAATGCTATCCACCTCCAGAAAAAGAACTGAGTCTAACTACAGATTGAAGCATATTTATTTATTTATTTATTTATTTATTTTTCATGCTTTTTTTTTTTTTTTTTTTTTTTTTTTTTTTTTTTTTTTTTTTTTTTTTTTTTTTTTTTTTTTGTTTTTTTTTTTTGTTTTTTTTTTTTTTTTTTTTTTTTTTTTTTTTTTTTTTTTTGTTACATAGCTAATATGGAAGTATGTTTTGCATGGTTTCATATGTATAACTAATATCAAATTTCTGGCTTTCTCAAAAGGTGCAGATGGAGTGAGTGGAAAGTGAAAATACTATGTTGTGATCCACACTTAGTCCCCAGAGTCCTCTCTCTGGATTCAGATGGCTCTCCCTTTCACAAAACCTTTTGAGAACAGCCATTAGAACTGATCATCATATAATCTTGTTGTTGCTGTGTATGATGATCTCCTGGTTTATAAAGGACTGAAACTCTGAATAGGTGCACTGGAATCAGACAACCGAGTACTTAAGGCTAATTACCTATTGGACAATTACTCTATTTTGTTTGGAAAAATGGCCCTTCTCACTATTCCGTGCTGGCTCGATCTTTTGGTGTATACAGATAATCGTAGGAGGGATTAGAGGTTGGAGTGAGACAAGCCAGACTCACTTTACAGAAGGACCAGAAGAAGGAAGGTTGGTGGAGAGCTTGTGGCACCTTCGTCTATCTCCCTTACTTCTCCCCCTAAAGAGCAAGGACTCTTGCTTATTCTGACTCTGGCTGACCCTGAAGCCTCCAGGGAGCTAGTCCAGACTTTACACTGGTTCTGTTCACTATACTCAGCATCAGTTCATGTCTTTCCAGGCTTCTCTGAAACCATCCTGCTGATAATTTCTTACAGAACAATAATATTCCATAATATTCATATAGATATACCATAACATTCAGCCATTCTCCAAATGATGGGCATCCACTTACTTTCTAGTTTTTTGTCACTACAAAAAGGACTGCTACAAACATTTTTGCACATGTCGGTCCTTTTCCCTTTTTTATGATCTCTTTGGTATATAGACCCAGTAGAGATACTGCTGGATCAAAGAGTAAGCACAGTGTGACAGCATAATTCCAAATTGCCCTCCAGAATGGTTGGATCAGTTCACAACTCCACCAACAATGTATTGCTGTCCCAGTCTTCCCACATCCCCTCTGTCATTCATCATTATCTTTTCCTGTTATCTTAGCCAGTCTGAGAGGTGTATAGTGGTACCTCAGAATTGTCTTAATTAGCATTTCTCTGATCAATTATGATTTAGAGCATTTTTTTCATATGATTATAAATGGTTTTAATTTCATCTGAAAATTGTCTGTCTATATCCTTTGACCATCTAATGGTTTTACTTTCTACCAACTAGATCCCTTTGGGACAAATGGCAAACATTTTCAATCATTCATCTATGCTAGAGTTACATCTGTGGCCATAGAAAAGGACAAATCCATTTGTTTCTTATGTACCTGTGACCTGAGCCCAGCTGGTTAAGTGATTTGCCCAGGGTCCACAGCTAGGAAGTGGTACATGTCTGAGGCCAAATTTGAACTCAGGTCCTCCTGACTTCAGGACTGGTGCTCTATCCACTGCACCACCTAACTCCCCCTAGATAGAGTTTTATAATAATTCAAAGAAAGTTTTTTATCTCTTGTCTTCCTCTCAGCAAGAGCAGTATGTCAGGGATGTGCTGGAGCCAGTTGAAACAACCTCATGAGAACCAATTATTAAATTTTCAGTTTGAATATATTTACATCTTGGGAAAAAATCAGTAAATGCTACATATAAAGACCTGATTTGTTGCTTATCTAAACTTAAGAAAATGATAGAGAAAATTGTTAATAAGGTAGATTAAAATTAAAAGTGCGTTGTGAATAATCTCCCCCCCCCCCCAGATCTGGTTATTAAACATTTACCTGTATAGCGCTAGTCATGCTAAAAAAGTTAAAGTGATAAATTCCATGTAACACATATTATGTATATTAAATGTATATTAAATCCCCATATTCCCAGGACAGTACAATGAAAAGCCACAAAGCAGATAATAATGTGTCAACTTTTACTTTGTCCAAGGCCAATTCTCTGTATAATTCAGTCTGTACGTGACAGATTTGTGTGTAGATGTGACTATGAAGTGATCTTTAACTGAAAGATAACACCAAAGAGCCAAAAACTCATCACCCAGGAAAATAATCCTTCACAATTTGAAATGTCCTATTTTTTTCAAAATCTTTTTTTTTTTTCTTACAGTAAATACCACTTGAGAATCAGGTTCTAAACAAAGTGAGAAATGTTTTTGAGGTGAGTTAAGAGAACCTGACCCCTGGGGCAGAATCATGAAACCCATTTCATCTGTAACTATAGGGAGCATGGAACAAAAACTGCAGATAAAATCACAAGATCACAGATTTATATCTGGATGGCACATTAGAGATCACTTTATCTAAATCCTTCATTTTAAAGACAGGAAAGTGAGACTGAGAAGTGACTGACTCAGAATTGTACACATAGTATATAGCAGAGTCCAGATTAAAACCCAGGCTCATACAAAATAATTCAATTTAATTCAATCCATGGGAGAGAATAAGCATTTATTAGTGCTAGATACTAAGTATTTTACTACTATTATGTCATTTGATCCTTCCAAACAAACAAACAAAAAGCCTTCAAAATAAGTACTAATATTCTCTTCTTTTGAAAGTTGAGGAAACTGGGGCAAAAAGAAGTAAAATGATTTGCCCAGGGTCACCTAGCTAGATTTGAACTCAGATCTTTAATAAGTACCTGGATAGAAAGAGTGCTGGGCCAGAAATAAAAAAGCTGGGTTTTCTTGAGTTAAAATTCAGGCTCAGACATTTACTAGCTACTATTGGGGTGACCCTGAGCAAATCACTTAACTCTTTGCCTCAGTTTCCTCATCTGTAAAATGAATTGGAGAATCTTTGCCTAGAAAACTCCAAATGGGATTATAAAGAGTTGGGCAGACTGAAACAGCTGAACAAGGACAACTTCCATAAACCTTTATTATGTGTCAGACCCTGTCCTAGACACCAGAGTAAAAAATAATCAATATAGTTCCTGTCCTCAGAGGACAGCACTTAAAAAAAGAAAAAAAAATTTAATTGGAGGTAAACCATAGTGGGGAATGGTCCACTGATATTAACTACATGTACCACAACTATTAGGGATCTACTAATAATTTAAACCAGGAGAAAAAACATCTCTTGTTTTGTCAGTGGGGAGGCACCAACTAAAAATTATTTTATAGGCTATAAAATAAGAGAGATTATACATTTAGCAAAGAAGATATAGAATAGTTTTGGTCATGAAAGAAAGGTAAAGCTCAGAGAGCTGAAATTCTTTGCAATCCCATCTTTTCAGCTACAAGTTTTACCAGAACTACCATTAAGTAGCATTTAAAAAAAAAATTTTATCTTCTGCCCACAATCAGTAAGAGATTTTAATGAGCTCTGATAAAGGGGGAAAAGATGGGTTGGAGAAGGAAGCAGCAGCAAAAGATCTGAATAGTTAGCAAAAAGGATAAATTATAGTCCTTCAGTAAAAATGTTTAGAGTACAAGACAATGCTTCTACAATAAGATAAATATCAATTGCTAATTTCTTTTAAGCTTAATTAATATGTTTTTGTTAAGGGACAGGTCAATTCTCTGAGAGCCTCCATAGCTGTGGATCATAACATCTGAAGGAGTTGCAAGGCATCCTTTGCTGACACAGGTATTGCAGACTGGAAATGAAGTAAATTGGAGGCAGAGGGAAAAGGAGGGAGGTCAGATAACGCAACGGCCTCTCAGTCAGAGAGGTCAGAGAACAGCAACTGTCTCTCAGTCTCCTTGTATCATCCTCTCACACGAGGAGATCCATTCTGCAGGTCTGGGTTGGATCTCCAGCAGCCACTGTCAGGTGGCTCCCATATATTCCAACATGTTTTTAGCATGCACAACAGTATTGAGTATCATAAGAATTATGAAAGAAGATTCAACTTCAAAGAACTTAACAATCTAATTTAAGGGACCAAGGCACATAATTGAAACAGTGAAATACAGCAGCACATGAATAAATTCCACTTTATCCTTCTGGATATACAGTAAACATAGGTACAACTGGGAAAACAATTTTGGCAAATTCTCTGACCTTCTAGAAAAGCTTCCTGTAAAAGGAAGTAAACTCTAGAGAAATCCTTCTGTTTAAGTGGAAAGCCTTAGAAATAAGCATAAAAGAAATGACAATCACAATGTGAATGAGGGGGAGCCACTGTTACCAACTGTTCTCGTGTCTCAGTGTTACTATCAGGAGATACTTATTGAGAGGCTGAAAGTGGGTGCAATTTAGATTCCTGATTCTGAATCATCAGTTGAGCAGCTCCCAGGTCTCAATGAAAAAACGATAAGCCAATTTTAACAAAGCTTGTAGAGATGTGATATATAAATGAAAATGGAGAACTCAATATTCTATAGGTGAGTAATTCTGATGCTTTAAATGTTCCTATTCTAAAGAGGTAATATCTGATAAGTGACATTAAGCTGACATTCCTCAGATTATTTACTATATATAGATAGATATATCTATCTTAAATCATTGCTTAAAATTCAACTTAATAAAAAGTACCATTTTCCTGAATGAACCTATGTGACCAAAATTCTGTGACAACAATTCAGAACTTAAGACTAGCAAATTAATTCAGGGACCTATGCCACAAACCTTCAGCATGCTTTTATTTTATTTTAGTTTGGCTTAGACTCACTCATTTAGATGCTATTCTTGTGATTTTAATATTACACTATATACTTCTGCAATTCAGAGAACAGGTTTTTGGAATGGTTCCAGATCCAAAAATAATGAGGGAAAAACCGCAAACAACAATAAAGTCCACCTCTAGTGATGAAGAAGTAATCTTCATCTAGCAACCAAGGGAAATAAATGAAAGGAATGAGATTACCTCTAACAGACTGTAATTGGTCAATTAAATGAGCAGGATAGGTATAATCTAATTAATTGGAATGGCTTATAAAAGCTTACCTATACAACTAAAAAAATTTCATACAACTGAGAAAAAATCCTACTTCTACTACTACTACTACTGCTGCTGCCTGCTGCTGCTACTACTACTACCACCACACCAACAACAACATATGCCAGAAACTGTACTAAACACTTTACAAATATTATTTTATTTGATTTTCACAACTTGCAAAGTAGGTATTATCTCTATTTCATAGATGAAGAAACCAAGGCAAACACAGATTAAGGATTTTAACTCAGGGTTTCCTGACTTCAGGCTTCTTGTCCTATCCACTGTACTACTTAGCTGCCAAGATGAGAAAGAAATGCAAAGCGATATAAGAATTGTGATGGTTAATCACTGTCAGTAAAATCTGAAAGTTAATAGAAAATAGAAGTACCTCAAAACAGGATATGGGCAAATGCTAACCCAATGTTCAAAAAAGGGGAGAGAATAGAATGTGTAAACCATGGACCATTAAGCTTGACTTCAACTACTGAGAAAATTCTAAATGAATCATTAAAAAAATGATGAACATCTTCAAAAGAAAGCTGTGATTATAAAGAACCAGCATAGAACTTCATCAAAAACAGGTCATGACAAACTAACCTCATTTCTTTTCTTGATAGGATTA
Organism: Sarcophilus harrisii; assembly: GCF_902635505.1. NCBI lineage: Eukaryota > Metazoa > Chordata > Mammalia > Dasyuromorphia > Dasyuridae > Sarcophilus > Sarcophilus harrisii. The sequence goes on from NC_045426.1 coordinate 476,258,571, forward strand.
CTAATCTAGTAAATGAAAAAGCTACAGATAAAACTTACTACATTTTAACAATTTAAAAAAATAAAATGCTTCCTACTGTTTTTATAGAAAAGATACAGTGATATAGACTTGATGATAATAGAACTAAAAATCAAACTCTCTGGATGCCAATATTCAAGGAGTAATTATTAATGATTCAATCAACCAATTAATCAATAACCATTTATTAAATGCCTATTTTTGTTTTGTTTTAGGTGGGCCTGGTGTGAAGAATACTTGAGTTCAAATTTGGCTTCAGACACTTACTAGCTGTGTGACCATGGACAAATCACTTAAAACCTGTTTACCTCAATTTCCTCATCTGTCAAATGAGTTAAAAAGGAAATGGCAAAGCACTCCAATATCTTTGCCAAGAAAACTCCAATGGGGTCAGGCAGAGTTGGACACAAATGAAATGACTGAAAAACTACAACAATAAACAAGTAACAATGTTAACATTGTGTTAAGTACTGGGGATACAAAAAAGTGACAAATGACAGTCCCTGCCTTTAAGAAGCTGTTTTAATAGGGGAGACAACATGCAAACAAGGAACAAGATATGTACCAAATAAATAGGAAATAAATAATAGATGGAAGGCACTAAAATTAGGAGAGGTTGCAAAAGGCTTCCTGTAGAAAGCAGGATTTCAGATTTTGATTTAAAGAAAGTCAGGTTAAACATCAATGAAACAGGAGGTCTCTAGTAGACTCTCTCTCTCTCTCTCTCTCTCTCTCGATGGATGCTGATTATAATACAGTACATTAACCATTTTATCAGTGACTTAGATAAAGGAATAGAAATTCAGCCAATAAAATAAAGCGAGGAGGGCTAGCAAATATATTACAAATAACTACAAAAAAATCTTGGCTATCTAAAGTTCTTGGCAAAACCTAATAAGATAAAAGTCAATAATGATGTATATACTGTCTTACTCTAGAGTACACACATACACACACACATACACACACACACACACACACACACTATCACAAGATAAGCCGTATAAAGAGAGAAGGAAGGCATGGATAGAGAACTACTGTTCTGGAAAAGACATAGGTATTATTGGGTTTTTGTTTTGTTTTTTCATGGACTGGAAGATCATTATGAGTCAATCAATACGTATCATTCAAAAAAAACCTCTAATTGTATCTCAGAATGAATTATGAGATTCACAGCTTCCAGATACAAAAAACATGACAATCTCACTCTACTCTTCCTTCATCAGGTCTTGGAGCACTGTGCTCATTTCTAAATGCCACAGTTTAAGGATATTGATAATCTGGAATCCAGAAGACAGCAACCAATATGTTCAAGGATTTAGAATCTATGCCATATGAGTATAGGCTAAAGGAATTGGGATTGTTTAACCTGGAAAAGAGAAAACAAAAAGCTTCATAATAAGTGTCTTCAAGTATACAAAAAGAGGAAGTGAACTTTTCTAGTCTAGCCTCAGAAGCGAGAGAGAATCAGGAGAAAAGGCTGGAAATTACAAAGAGGCAATGGTTTGATATAGGGAAAAAACCAAAAACTTCTCAAAAGAGAAGTTCAAAAGTAGAATGTGCTGTCTTGTGAGGCAGGAACTCTTCTATGTAGGTCGTCAAGTTAGAAGCTACATGACCATATAGTGGGGATTCCTTGGCCATGATTTAACATGGCTACAGCGCCATTGAGTTCCATCCCAATTGTCACATTCTCTGACTGTGTTATTCAGAACAAGAGAAGCAAATAGCAGTAGTTATATAAAGTGACGGGTCAGTGAACAGTAAGAACATTTCAATTCAATTCAACAGACACTTGTTAAGCACAATTCATAATGTTCCTGGAACTGTGCTAAACTCTGAGAATTTAAAAAAAAAAAAAAAAAAAGGTGTTATAAAGAGGGAGGCAACTGAATAGGTTTTCTGTTCAACATGTGTGTGTATACACACACACACACACACACACACACACACACACAAATAGAGAAATGTTTCACAATAGTTTAATGTTTGAAACATGGGCTATCTCTAATTTCTGCAGGACTGATCTAAAGTCTCAATATAACATATATTAGAAGGCATATCTCCAAAATACGTTAAACCACATCATAACATATTCTTATTTCTTATTCTGAATTCTTACAGTAGCCTGAATGACAGATTATAAACATTGCAGCCCAAGAAAATTAAGCATTTCATCATTCAAGGACTGGACTTTAAAAAGGGTTACACATTTACTTGTTAAGATTTTTTTTCCCCCAGAAAGTTAAGAGATGGACAAAAAAAAATTATTTACACTGACTTGATCACTTTTTTACCTTTGGTGAAAAGTCATTTCAGAACAAGTTTACCTGAGAATACCAAATACTATTACTCAACAACAGTATTAAGAAGATTATTCTAGGGAACTAAGATTAGTATTTGGAAATAATTTCTACTATATTCCTGTCTCCCAATGTTCTTATTTAGGTTGGGTCATGATAATGATAGCTGGCATTAATATAGTATTATAAAGTTCCCAAAATGTTTTATATACATTTTCCCATTTGAAACTATTAACAAACATGAGATAATAAGTACAATGGATTTTATCCCCATTTTACACATGGGATGACTCAACGTCTAAGATGACAGGCAACTTATCAAGGATCATATAACTATGATTCAATCTGTGGCCTAGGGTATTACATAGAATTATGTATAATATTATAGAAGACTTCATAAGGATATTAAACTATCATTCAGATAACACAGGGAACTAATATCCTTGTTTTGATATTATATATATAATTTTCAATGTTGCTTGCACTCTGAATTTCATTTGAAGTCAGGCAGTAAAGGAAACATGGATAAAATTTTGGTGCCTATCTGTAAAAGTGCCACTTTTTGATGATAATAATGATAATGATGAATAGGAGTAGGAGGAGTATGACAAGAAATAACAAGGACTTAGAGACTTCAGAATTGGTCCTTAAACATCTCAGCAAAAAATTCTTGAATTGCTGATGGATGTTTCTTTTCATACCTTGGCAAAGAAAAGAGACTCCTAGAGTATCACAGTCAGAAATATTCTTGGACCCTCTCACTTTACAGCTGAGGCAACTAAGGATGAAAAGGATCTGTAGATCTAACTTTGTCAGCGATATCAAAGTAATGGCTGTGAGAGGTTAATTGAAATACATTTATAAATGCAGATAATGTAATATGGAAGGTTGAATAAGGACTGATTACATCAAAAACTCTAGAACTTGCTTTATTAATAAATTTCCTGATGTCCTTTTTGGTCATTTATTTACATTGCTATATATCTCAAATGAATTAATGTATGTCAAACATTTCATGGAGAATGTTCATGATGTATCTTCATGGTGTTTACAATTCAAATGAAGTCACTGAAAGCAATACTAAAGTAGTATATGAATTTTTTTGGGGGAAAGGAAATCTCTTATGAGGAGGCAGCTTCAGTGTAGAATTCACTATTTAGCTTTACAAAGAGGAAGTTTTATTACACTGGTCTATAAAAGCATGCAACAATATGTGCCTCAATCTATCTTTCTGAAAAGAGAAAACTGTCTTCTTTCAAAATCAACTAAAGTGCCTTAAGTATAATAGATATTCAATAAGTAATAGTTCATTGAATGAATAAATGACAAAAAAGCAAGTTGATATCAGGAAATTTATTAACAAAGAAAGTTCTAGATGAGAGTCACTACCCATTCAACCTTATATGTCATACTACCTGCATTTACTGGCATACTTAAATACAGACTGATGCCAAAGATAATGGGCCAGATTAATATAAAAATGTAATTTGTCCAATAGTCTCTGTTTAAGAAAACAAGGATGCATAGATTTAATTTTAAATATTTTTCATCCCAAACCAATTAAAAAAATTTGGGGAGGGTACATAACAGGTTAATCCTCAGCTACCTAGAGAAAAAAATTAACTATCCAGAAAAAAACTAAGAAAGCTGACATTTTATGAAAACTATCACCACTGTATTTATTCTTCCTGAATGAATTTTAGAATTTCTATGGAAAAAGATCAATTTTAATGAAATTCTCTTTAAATATGGACTTTTTTTTCCCTCAGCAATGTATCACAAAGAGCAAAAAAAGAAGAAAGAAAGAAACCTTTCTGATAGTTCTGAACTAAATGAAAATGAGGTAATAGACTTGATTACCTGATTGCTAAGTAGTACTGTCTCTCATCCTCTCTGTTTCTTGATGAATCTTGAGAAGCTTTACAGGGCATTAGAGGCGTGGGGGGAAGAGAGGGGAAAAGGGCTAATGAGTGGGTGACTACAAGGTGCCAATTACCAGCTGATACATGAATTCTAAGCTTGATAAATGCCTTATAAAGCGCCACACAGTCTGCCTTTCCTGCTGGCACTCTCTTGGTAGCTTGTGCTGCACTGGAGTGAAGAAAGGACCAAAACGATTAATAATTACAGCTGTACTTCTATTCAGGGTAGTTCCAGGATGTTATTTCAGCTTTCAAATACTCCCAACTCAGTATCTTCAGTTCCTAACACAAACTGTCTTTTGACCCTAATCCCACTTCCTTTGTGATAGAGAAGGGTATGAATCAAGTTCCACATGAACCTAAAGTTGTTCTTCCTCCGGAAGTCACTAAAAAGGCAATATGACAAAAATGACTTCTGAAGAGTTAGGCAGTAGAGCCTTGGTCCTCCCTTTATAACTTACTGATAATATGGATAGAGGAATAAAGCCAACACACATTTGGAAGTCTGGAATTCTAAATGTTCATGTGATCTGGTTTACAGCCTTGCTTTATGGCCTGGGACAATCTACTTAACTCTACAATAGCTTCAACTGTAAAATGGGAAGAATAAATGATACTGACTCATTACACAAGAACAAGGGAAAAATAATAAGTTGTTGGGCCAGATCCTTCAATTCTTGTCCTATGGAGAAGAAGCTATTCTTTCTGAGAGTCAAAATGAGATTTTGAAGGATTCTAGGAAAGAAGGAGGGAATAGAATACAAGAATTGAAGTCAGGGAAATCTGAATTAGGATATTAAGACAACCTACTACCTACATGAACCTGCACAAGTCACTTACTTTCTCTCAGCCTCAGCTTTTTCATCTGTAAAATGGGGATAGAAATAGCACTTACTTCACAGGGTTGCTATGAATATCAAATGAGAAAGTCCATAGAATTTTGAAAACTTTAAAGTGCTACAGAATAATAATAATAGTAATTGTTATTAACTCACAAACTCAGTGTGTAGAATGCAGGATCTAGGCATGAAGGATCAAAATCAGTTCAAATTAACAAAGAGAAATGAAGTTCTTTTTGTATTTCTCATAAATTATATGCTAGATAACTGAAGCATCTGAACCTATGTTCAATTCCAAATGTAAATTGTTCACTATAAATCTCTTCATTTGTAAGGGCTGGGCTAAGTTTTCAAAAAGTTAAGTGAAAATAAATATCCGTGTTGCCACAAATAATATTTTGAATGTTTTGGTTTTTTTCCTGAATGATATATATTTTTTGTACTGAGTTGTTCTAGCAACAGTGTTCTCCCAACAACTGGGCACGCACCTTTATGAGGGAGTCAACTAAGTAATCTACAAGTACTTTCCAATTGCCACGTATTCTCTGATTTTTTTCATTTCTCTTTATTCTTATGAAATATTCGAAATACCATTTAGAAAAGCTAACTCAAGTTTATCAAGTGCTACATTTCAAAAATTCTCTCTAGGATAAACTAAGCATTGGAGTGTAGAAAGTGCAGGAAAACAGGGTTTTTACCCAATAATCACTGACTGGGAAAGGCTTTTGCCAGTTTTTCTCTATTGGGGAAAGACTAGAGTTGAAATCACATTGGGATGGATTCAAGTAAAATGAGCCAATAGTTAATATATATATTTTTAAGCTATATACTAAGTGCCAAGCACTGTGCCAATCCCTGGGGATTAAAAAAAGTGGCAAAAGGCAATGCCTGTCTTCAAGGAGCTCATGATCTGTTGGGAGAGATAATAAGCAAACATATATGTATAAACAAGCTATATATCAAACAAAAGGAAATAATGAGAAGAATGGTGTCAGAATTAAAAGGGATTGAGAAAAGTTGGTATTTAAATTGGAATTTAAAAGAAGCCAACAAAGTCTGTTGGTGGAGATGAGAAAGAAGAAAATGCCTAAAGGCAAGAAATACGGTATCTTATTTGTAGAACTGTAAGGAGCCCAATGATATTGGATAGTACATAGTAGGGAATAAAGTATAAGAAAAAGGTGGAAAGGCAGAAGGGGGCTAAGTTAGAAAAGATTTTGAATATAAAACAAAGCATTTTGCATTTGATCCAGGAGGCAAGATGGAACCAATGGAGTTTATTGAGTAGGATGGGTGACATTGTCATATTTGTACTTTAGGAAAATCACTTTGGAGGCTGAATGAAAGATAGCTTGAGGTGGGAAGATATTTCTTTTTTAGGTTGCTTCTTTTTTTCTCTCTCTTTTATTTTTTCTTAATTACATATAAGAAAATTAACATTCTTTTTTAAAAAAAAAATTTGTGTTCTGAATCCTCTCTTTTTTCTCCTTTTCTCCCTACAAATAGGACAATACTTGAAGCAGGAAGGACCCACCAGCAGGCTACTACATTAGTCCAGGTATAAAGTAAAAGGAGCCTGCACCAGAGTAGTGGAAGTGTCAGTGAGAATTAGAAGTATTTCAGAAATGTTGCAATGACAACATCAACAGGTTTTGGCAACAGATTGGATATAAGGAATGAGAAATAGTGAGGAGGCAAAGGACAACACCTAGACTGTGAGCCTGAAAGATTGGGAGGATGACATAGCCCTCTATAATAGCTGGGAAGGGCATTAGGGAAAAATAATGAGTTCAGTTTTAGATACATGGCTTCCAAGCCATAAATGATGTCTACTGGACATTCAGTTTAAAAAGTTTAAAAGACAACTGAGATGAAAGATTGGAGCTTAGGAGAGGAGTTAGGGTAGGCAGATTTGAGAACTGTCAGCATGGAGATGGTAATTAAATTAATTAAAACCATAGTAGCTGATTAGATCATCAAGAAGAAGAAGAGAAGAAGGCTCACAACAGAACAATAAGAAGAGAGTCCTGAAACTATTCTGTATAAGAGCTCTGGGAAAGAAAAAATGTGGAAAAGGAACATGATATCTCTAAACACTCAGAGGACATCACACAGAAAAAATATGAAAATTATTGTTGTCACTGATCAGTTTATTGTGTCTAACTTTATGACCCCTACTTATTTTATTTTATTTTTTGCCAAAGATATTACAATAATTTGTCAATTTGCTCTTCAGCTCATTTTATAGATGAGGAAACTGAGGAAAACAGGATTAAGAGATTTTCCCAGAGTAACATAGCTAGAAAGTATCTCAAGCACAGGGAAATATATTTTGGTTCAAGATACAAATAGAATAGCAGCAAGGATAAAACAAGGCCTACAGCTTTCATTAGACAATTGGATTTTGCCTCATATCCTAATACCCTGTGTGTTCCTGTCTACTAAATAAAGTAGTACCAAACAACATGGCATCTACAGAAATAGAGGGAAGTACAGAAGGGTGAAAAGAGATATCATTATATTTTCATCATGAATCCCTTGTCATGTAGGCAGAATTTGTGCTACAGTAGTAACCCATAAGAGTTAGCCCAAAAAAAACCACTCAAAAGAAGATAGAGGAATGTGGAACTTACTTTGAAAGCAGGTTTTAAGGGGAAAAATATGCTGGTTCTAGTAGAGAGTATTTTGTGCTTCTGCCAAAATTATGTAAAATGAACTATAAACAAATTGAGAGTTGGTCATAGGTAAAGAGAGTGTAAGGGCTGGTAGAGAATAAATGTCTACTTTTCCAGGTGAACCAGGAGGAAATGCTTCTTGAAAGAATGGAATAAACATTTCAAAGAGGAGAGAAGAAAAAGAGAGAGGATATAAAGAAGCAAGCAGGAATTCTCAGATGTGTCAGATTGGAAAACAGATAAATGTTACGCAGAAAGAAGGAAGAGAAGACTACTGAACATTTGAACTTAGATAATGACAATGAAATCCTCTTCATTTTTGAAGAGGACCAATGACATTCCAGGTAATATCACTTGTCAGAGATTAAATTTAGATGGGGCAGGTAAGTGAAATTGTTAGTTTTACTCTTTCTTATCAAGTCATCAAATTCCCGTGCTAGCACAAAATTCAAGAAGACTAGAGATGGGCCAGGACATAGTGATGACTTTAGCATCTTTGATGTCTGACTAAACTCTAAATTCTCCATTGTACCTGTTTCAACTATCTTCATGCACATTGGAACAAACTGTTCTCATATACCTATTTTGCTGGGGAAAGTCTTCACATGCTTGAGTTGAACATCCCCCTAACTCATTGATGGGTCTGAGTTCTATTAGCTACTCTTAATCTACTCAGTTTATACTATCTGCCAAGATGGTTTGACCAAAGGTAAAAGCTGTGCATTCTATAGCTTCTGGGAGTCACAGGTGAGAGCTGAGTGAAAGATGGACACCATAGTGGTAAGTCCTCCCTGAATACCCCCTATACCTGCACAGAGGGCACCTTCACAATCATCTCTCAATGAACGAATTCATTATGCTCCAATAAATGATGCTGGGCCATCAGGTGGGAGGTCATCCAAAATAGGGCAAGGGTAAAAGAGAAGAATGGAGTGGCTAGTGACTCCATGATGGGGAATACTGAGGCATTTGTTTATAAACCTGACAGAAAGAACAATTCTGTCTTCCTGGGTCATGTATCCAGGATAGGAAGATGTCGTTTCCAAGAACTGTCAAATCAAACAATGCACTTTTGATGATATCAAATGGAGACACAGGGAACTATCATAAGGAATTTAGAAAGCAAAGCCAAGGATCATCACATAATCACTGCGAGAAGAGATCTCAGAGGTAAACTAGTTCAACTTACATCCAAACAAAAATACTCGCAAACAGACCTGAATATTTCCAATAAATAAGAACCTGCTACCTCCTAAAGCAACTCCATTCATTTTTGGTTAACTCTAATTCTCAGGACAATGTTTAAAATGCTTAAATTTGTACTTTTTTCAATTCTAGCCCAATGTCTAAATTTTAGCTCTCTGAAATTTTGGTCTAACTTTTCTTTACATGATTTTTATCCTATATATTAGCTATCTTTCATTCTATTCAGAGCTTTAAGGTTTGGAAAGTGCTTTCAACATGTTATCTCATTTGACCTTCACAATAGCCCTTTGTGATTATTGATGTTATTTTTTACTATTTTACACTTGAGAAAGCTGAAACTGCCTATTCCCAATACTACTGCCACAGGATTTTGCCATGTTGTCCTTTTGTATTTTGTTTCAGCTACTTACTCTTATTACTATCTTATATATAACTTTGAAATTTTTAAAAATTTATTTTACTTTTAATTTATGAAATAAAACAAGAATTTCCAATAATACACTAAAATAAAAAAAAGTTGATTGCACATGAAACTGCAAATCTAATATATACAACTTGGTATTCCTTTTAAATATATAATAAAGTTGTCATGTAAATTTCTTTTCTTTCTCCTCCCTGCTCTACACATGGCTATTATTTAGATGCAAATATGTATGGGTATGTGTACACATATATATGTAAAGTCATTCTATACATACACTTTTATTTGTCAATTCTTTTTCTACACACAGATAACATGTTCATAGCTCCTTTGTAATTAATTTGGGTATTTATAATAATACAAATGACTCTGTTGCTCAAAGTTGTTTTTAAAATAATATTATTGCTAGATACATTCTCTTGGTTCTGCTCATTTTGCTCTTCATTATTTCATGCAAGTCTATCATGTTTTTCTAAGATCATAAAGCTCATTACTTCTTTTTACACAGCACTATTCCATCATAATCAAATACCACAACTTGTTTAAACTTTTTCCAATTGACAGACACCCCTGCAATTTCTACTTCTTTGTGACCATAAAGACAGCTTTTTAAAACATTTTAGAACATATAGAGGTTCTTTTCATTTTTCCTTAATCATCTTGGGAAACAGACCTACTAATGGTATCACTGGACCAAAGGATATGGGAAGTTTAATAACTTCTCCTTTCTTTTTCTAGCACAAATTCTAAGATGGAATAGCACTCCATTTGAAGAAAGATATTTATAAGTTGAAAAATATTCAAAGAAGGGTGATCAGAATGGTCAAAAGTCACCAGATCATTTCATAAAAGAACCAGATGAAGGAACTGGAGCTTTTTTTACTCTGGAGAAGAGAATGGAGGTGCTGTGTGAGGGTAGAGAGAGAGAGAGAGAAAAGATAGGCATCTTCTGTATTTAAAGGGCTATCAGGTAGAAGGATTAGATATCTTTGTTCCTACACAGAAACAGTTAGAAGTTACCAAGAGACAGATTAAGCTTAATGTAAGCTCTTTTTATATTCAGATAATTTGTAATAATCAATAATGGAATCATTTAAATGTATTTTTAAAAATAACGTTATTAAGTATGTATACATGGAAAAGAAAGTGAAGTGGCAAGAGAAAAAAAATTTAAAGAAAGGAATTTGAAGGAGAAAAGGAAAAGAGTTAAGAAATTTCATACTAAATTTCTTCTTATAACCTCTTATTAGTTCTTAAAAACAAAAAGTCATAGGTAACTAACTAAATTTCCCACAATAGGACACTCTAATACTAAGTTCAATTCTGGACCAGGAAGACAGTGAGTAGACAGATCTCTTTATTTTCTCTTTAACAAAAAAAAAGTATATGTTTTAAAATAAGAATTTACAAGCTTTATCTTTGTGATAAGGACTACAAATGAGCCAATTAGAAGACTCCATTGCTCTTGAAATATTCCATTCACTTAATAACATTTAATATTTAACCAAAAGTTAATTGTTTAAACAATAAAGTTCCTTAACTGATTTTTCAAAACTGTATTTAAAAAATGGCTTACTCCCTAATAGCAATTCCCACAGAGCTAACATCAAAAACAATAAGTTTCAGATCACTGGTTTCCAATTTTCGAACATTTTTAACTTAAATATCCATCCTCTCTTCCTCATATGTGTTCTAAAATTACCTTGAGATGCCCAAGTTTTATAAATTTTTCTTCTTCTTTCAAAAATTAGGAAACTTGCATTAACATAATAATGTTAATTATTTTGTAGTGTTTAAGGCTACTTTACACATATAGTTGTACATTTAAATCCTGTGCAGTATACTTGTGATCACTTTCATTCTGCATCAGAGGAAAGCATTTTAATTAAATCCCACTAGTCCTCACACATTGGTTCTTGGCATTTCAATTCCACTTGCTACCCTCATGAAGGAATTTCAGAATTCTCAGAATTTTTAGAACATAGACTTCATTAGAGATTTTTATATGACTTTAAAAATCTAATCATTATGTGAAAATACAGGGCTCTGGTATTATGTATTTAGATTTAATTGTCTTTCTCAAAACATAAGTAGAACAGAACGATTGATTATACTCATTTAATGGTTATGTTTATGTAGGTATATATGTTCACAAAATAATAAATTTAAAAGTTGGAAGGATGTAAGAGGTTTTTAGTTCTATCCCCTAATTTTACAAAAGAGGTAATATGGAGGCTGAAAAAGATTAAATTACTTGCCCAAGGCCAAGCAGAGATGGGATTTGATCCAAAATCCTGTGATTACTAAATCAAGGCTCTTTCCGTTTTATTGAAAGGTATATATAAAACCAAATGGAGTAACACAATAAAAATCAAACCAAGAATTGTAAAGTTACAGCATAAGAGCCAAGCATATATGGCTAGAAAATATTCCCAGAGCTGGAGATAAATGAACTGTGTGCCCTTTACATTTTAAATCTGTTGATTGGGTTATTTTTGCCTTAGCCAGGATGTGGTCAACCTGAGCCTGGTTTTTAAAAAAAACAAAATATGCAAACAGATTTCTTACAAGACCTGGTAATAACTCAATTCTGATACTCATGAAGTTATGGTAAAAGTCTAATATAATAATGTAAAAATGTAATAAATTGTTTTGCAAACTTTCAATGAATCGATAAGTTTTCATTAAATGGTTAGTATGAATCAGGGACTCTGTTAGATCCTGAGGACAGATTTTTTAAAAATTTAACATTCCTTGTCCTCAAGGAATTTACATTTGAGCAGGTGAAACAAAATGAACATAAAAGTATAAAGTATATATGAAATGAAGATGAATGTTGGGAAAGGAAATTTTAAGGTATTTTGAAAATGGCAGTTATTGTTACTAATTATTTTGATGGATTCATTATTTCATTATTGGGGGTATTCCCTTCTATTGATATTGATCATAAATCCATTCCCTTTTTTAAAATCTTGTGCCTTTTTTAACCATTTCATTCTATAAATCCCGTACAGAAGAAAAATCCAAATATGCTAGAGATCCACATCTAACTCCTGTCTGACTCCCTTCATACTCCAGTGGTACCAAGGTAGCACCCAAACTATCTATCTGTTGTCTTTTATGCTTGCTGCATGATCAGCTGATCTCTTGGGTCATATATGTCCTCAATGATGTATTTAATGTCATACTTTCTCACAATACCATGTACAAGTCAACATTAATAAAATGATGAAACTGCCATGCCTACTATCTATCTTGCATTTGCCCTTCTGATAACAATTAATTTGGATTCTTCATAGATTCTTGTATATGCTTCATATACTTTCAAGAGGAGAATACTAGGGTATTAGCTTCTGTAGTAGTAGCAAGTAGTCCATAATCACTGAAAACACTTTAGTTTCCTGAAAATAATCCATCCTGGTTTATTCCTTCTAATTAATTCAGAAATACACACAGACATAGACAAACTGAGACATATATGTGTGTGTCTATATTTTTTGCATGTATATATAGATATGTTAGAATCCTAGTGATAACTCACTGCAATTGGTAGAAACAATGCTTGAGTTTACACCTTTGAGAATTCACACATTGGCTCACACATTGGAGTTCACAAGTATGGGAGATACACAAAGTTAACTTTGTAACTTTGTGAATTCACACCTCTCATAATCCCACTCTCAGAGGAGGATCAACCTTTGAGTTTACACCTCTAAAAGAGCATAAAAAGAGCTTCAGTCAGTCAGTCAGTCAGTCAGTTCGGAAGATTGCCAGGAGTCAGAGTTGACCTAGAGGCAGAAGCTGGAAGAGCTAAAAGACAAGCTGTAAGAGCTCTTGGAACCAAGGAGGGAGAGAGGCCTCTAAGAAAGCTACCAGGCCCAAGGAAAGAGATAAGACTTAGAAGGAGAAAATAAACGTTTGGATTTTATCAGCTGGCTGCATTTGAAGTGATTATTACTTTGAACTGAAACTAAGGCTGCCCTCCAGAAAACCTCCCCAAGAAACCTGCTCACAGAGAACCATCGTATATTTTAAAAAAGAAGAACTCCACATAGATATGTGAATATATATGTTCATATATACATATTACATAGGACTAGCTTAAATTCCATCCCCAAAGCATAATCTGGACAATTTAGTTTTTATTCACTTTTTTTTTTCAGGGTGATGGCTGATACTGAGAGATTCAAGGCTTGAAGCAATTAGTATAATATCATCCATAAATTAGGGTATTTGGAGAATCTCACCATCAACAAGGAACCTTTCTTTTGTGTGGATTCTACAAAGAACATTAATAATGTTGGAAGATATCATGGGTCTGCAATTATCTTCTTGTTGTATATCTCTTCTTTTTTTTTTCCTCCTGAAGCAATTGGGGTTAAGTGACTTGCCCAGGGTCACACAACTAGGAAGTGTTAAATATCTGAGACCACATTTTTTTTTTTGGTTTTTTTTTTTTATTTAATAGCCTTTTATTTACATGATATATACATGGGTAATTTTACAGCATTAACAATTGCCAAACCTCTTGTTCCAATTTTTCACCTCTTACCCCACCCCACCCTCCCTAGATGGCAGGATGACCAGTAGATGTTAAATATATTAAAATATAAATTAGATACACAATAAGTATACCTGACCAAAACGTTATTTTGCTGTAGAAAAAGAATCAGACTCTGAAATATTGTACAATTAGCTTGTGAAGGAAATAAAAAATGCAGGTGTGCATAAATATAGGGATTGGGAATTCAATGTAATGGTTTTAGTCATCTCCCAGAGTTCTTTTTCTGGGCATAGCTAGTTCAGTTCATTACTGCTCCATTAGAAATGATTTGGTTGATCTTGTTGCTGAGGATGGCCTGATCCATCAGAACTGGTCATCATATAGTATTGTTGTTGAAGTATATAATGATCTCCTGGTCCTGCTCATTTCACTCAGCATCAGTTCATGTAAGTCTCTCCAGGCCTTTCTGAAATTATCCTGTTGGTCATTTCTTACAGAACAGTAATATTCCATAATTTTCATATACCACAATTTATTCAACCATTCTCCAACTGATGGACATCCATTCAGTTTCCAGTTTCTAGCCACTACAAAAGGGCTGCCACAAACATTCGTGCACATACAGGTCCCTTTCCCTTCTTTATAATCTCTTTGGGATATAATCCCAGTAGTAACACTGCTGGATCAAAGGGTATGCACAGTTTGATAACTTTTTGAGCATAGTTCCAAGCTACTCTCCAAAATGGTTGGATTCGTTCACAACTCCACCAACAATGCATCAATGTCCCAGTTTTCCTGCATCCCCTCCAACAATCATCATTATTTTTTCCTGTCATCTTAGCCAATCTGACAGGTGTGTAGTGGTATCTTAGAGTTGTGAGACCACATTTGAACTCAGGTCTCCTAACTTCAGGGCTGGTGCTCTAACCACTGCATCAATTAGCTGCCCCTATCTCTTGATGTTGATACTCAGTGGTTCATTAAATGACACTTTAGATACTTGGCTCCATCTTTTGTGGTACCTTCTATAATTAATATATCAATATTTTTAAAGTAACTATTCTGTGCCAGACACTGGGAAACAAAAACTAACAAAGAAAGAATTTCTGTTCTCAAGTGTTTGTGTATACACACATACACGCAGAAGTATGCATTTATGTATATATGTATGATTATATGACACACAGACATGTATATATACAAAACCTTTTTTTGAGAAAGATATGTGCATGAAAGTATATAGAGAATAAATATAAAATAAACATGAGGTAGTTAATGAATCAAGATAAAAAATAGTACTTCTATTTTGGAGGTATTAAGTTTGAGTAAATCTAGTAAATCTAGTTTGGACTGTCCAATAAGCACAGAGATGTTGTGGAGCTTAAATCAGATAACAGATAAAAGTAAAGAACTTTGCAAACCTCAAAGTGCCACATAAATGGAAGTTTTTATTGTCATTGTTGTAATTATTATCATTATTAGCTTTAGGTCACCTACAAACAAAAGCAACTGGAAGATTATGCTATTTATAGGAAATCTTTATAGTCAGATGACAACTTAATTTCTCAAGTATTCTACTACACTCTGACTGAATCCAAGCAATTTAAAGAAAATTACAGAGGTAGTACTAGTAAATATTTTCCATGGGGAAAAATGCATACACACACACACACACACACACACACACACACACTTGTGAGTGAATAATATGTGCTAGATTATATTTATAGAGATCTTACAGAAATGACAAAGTAAGTGTATGAGCCAGTAACTGACAAAGTTTTCTTAGCCTTTTTTGGGTTGGGTGGGGAGGGAGTTGGGTAGAGAGGAAAAATGGATTGATAAAAATACTGCCCATCATCTTTTTAAATTTAAATTTAATTTTTAATTTGCTAAATAATATAAGCATTTTCATAACTATAGTAGAATAAACAAAAAATGATTGCACATGAAACTGCAAATCTATATACAATCTGCAATTCCTTTTAAATATATAATAAAGTTATCATGAAACTATTTTTTCTTCCTCCCCAACCAAAGAGAGAGTTACCATTAAATACAAATATGTGTATATATATGCAAAAATCATTCTATACATATTTCTATTTGTCAGTTCTTTTTCTGGAAGCAGATGGATTCATCTTTTATATTTTTTTTGGAAATGTTTCCCTCTCTAAGTTATCCTTAATGATGATGCCTTAGTAATTTCAAAATCGATCATATCCAATGTGAATTTCATCTTTGAATATCTGATCAGGTCCAGTCACTCTGTCTGACTTTATCTTATTTTTAATTGTCTTTGCTACTTTTTCACATGGTACATTGAAAAGTAAGGTGGTTAACTTTAAATATGGTAGTTTCACTATTAATGCTGAAGAAAATGTCATCATAAAAACATTAGAAGATTGGTTTCATTTTCTGTCTCTTTTCCCTCCATCACCTCTAAATAATCTTAGGCTTAGTCATATCACTTAAAACCTATGGTTTTATAGAACAGCAGGAATGTACAGTAAGGAAAAAAAGCCTCTTCTAGAGGCTAGAGTGAGGACACTCTAGGCACATTTAAAATGGTCTCGTTAGTCTCAATGAAAACAAAAAAGATGGGAAGGGAAACAGTCTATCATTTTTAACAAAACAGCAATTTTCCTTCATTCAAAGCACATATTCAATGTCTGGAATTTTCATCTCTCTTATTCAGGCAAAATGGATTGTACCATAATTATAAATAACTCCATGAATCCATATTAGACAAAGGCATCCAAAACGTCTAAAATATTTCTGAAATTTCAGGATTTAGAGAAAGATATAATCTCAGCAATCTTTTTCTTTCATTAAAAGCATTTCCTTTCATTGTAATTTATAAGTTGGAGACATATGACATTTTAATGATCATATATTAACCAAGAAGCTTGTGAATAATTAATTTATTTTCAATGATCATAGGCATTATTTTCTTTTTCTCCTTACACAAAGAGATATATAATGTATAAAAATATAGATATTTAGATGAAGAAAATATGTACAATAGTTAATATGACTCTTTGCTGAAACAAAATTTTGTGTTAATCTTACTAAAGGTGTGTCTAAGAAAAATGATTTTTAAAATAATTTAATAATTTATTATTATTAAAGCAAAACAAAATGATTGAAACAAAAAAAAAAAGGTGGATTTTTCTGCCCTTAGAATGGACATTTACTATTGTAAAGAACAATTTTTAACCTTGTATCTGTAACACTATTTTTTTTTTTTTAAGCAAAAGGTTCTGCATTTTTTTGTTTATTCTCCTTAGGTTAAGTAAATGTTTGTACTCATAAAAATTTTTTTAAAAAATCTTGGCATGTACAATCCAACCTCTTATTTTCATCAATAAAGCATCATGTTCCTAATAAGCTATTTTCCCTCTATAAATTCTCATTAACATCACCTAAGTGGAGGCATGACTGTGAGCAGATATCAGAAGTTAATTTTCTATGGTTCAGAGGTTATTTTCTATGAAGTGTTAAACTACCTTCTCTTGCTAGGTTTCCTTTAAAAAAAAAAACTTCCTCTTTTTCCCCAATTACATATAAAAATTTTAAACAAATTTTTTTTAAATTTTGAGTTCCAAATTCTCTCCCATGTCTTTTTTCCCCCTTCATTGAAAAAGCAAGTAATTTGATATCAGTTATAGATGTGCAGTCACACAAAATATATTTCCATATTAATAGGTTTATGAAAGAAAACAGACCAAAAAAATAAGAAGCAAAAAAAGTATATTTCAATCTGCATTCAGATTGTATCAATTCTCTAATTGTCCAAAGTATTTTTCATCATGAGTCCTTTGGAATTGTCTTGGATCATGGCATTGCTAAGAATAGCAAAGTCACTTACAGCTGATCATTGTACAATATTGCTGCTACTGCGCACAATGTTCTTCTGGTTCTGCTCACTTCACTTTCTATCATTTCATGTATGTCTGTTTTCCATTTTCCTAGGTTTTAAATCACTAGAGCTATACCATCTGAAATAAGTGTGTACACATTAAGAGATAGACCTTGATTTAATTATTTAATTCAACAAAAAACACATCTCTATGGAGGCCTTAGGAAAAATAAAATTATAAGTAAGACCTAATATTTATCTTTATTAAGATTACAATAGAACATATTGCAAGTAGCTATATTAAACATATGCTTGTAACTATATCAGAGAAAAATGCTATAAATTCATAAATAAGTTTAAAAATTGGTAATATATGGGGTTTGAGGAGAAGGGTAAGTTTAATTTTAATGTGAAGGCAGTCTGCTACTAAGAGATTAGATACTGAGTCAAAGGACCAAGTTTAACTCATAAGTATGTTCTCACTCAAAGGATGGCAAAAATGCAAGGCAATAAACATTTCTTAAATCTTACTAAGTTTCAAGCAGGGTGCTAAGTGCTGAGGACATAAATGTAAGAAAAAACAAACAAACAAACAAAAACACTGCTTTCCTACAAGGAGTTTACTTTTAAGTGAACAAGACAATACACCAAAAGGAATGAAAAAGGGGCGGAAGCCCCGGAAGAAACCAAAAGAAAGCAAAGTGCCAAAATGTGTGAGGTAAAGATCCAGAAGGGAATTTAAGCATGGCCAGCCTGTCCTGTCCCTAAAATGGAGACACAGGAAGAACTTACCAAAAAGAGAAAAGGGATGTTGAGGAAGAGAGATACCATAGGGTAAGAAAATCCCAGGCATAAAGGGAAGTTCCAGGGTAAGAAGGAAATTGAGATATGGTTGTCAGGTTCTGAGAGTCAGAATCAGTGTCAGAAAGGAAAACAAGCATAGTATTCCTGGATCCATTATTAAAACATAGTTTTAAAGCTTGAGGAAAATGAAGACATCATTTAATCCAAGCCCCTTAATTTACAATAAACTACAACTCAGAAATCTTCAGAAATTTGCAAAGTTAGTGTTGAGGGGGAATTTGAACTTATGTCTACCTGGTTCCAAATCCAGCACTTTTAACTGATATTCAATGTTGCCTCTCTCAAGAACTTTGACTTACTGGTAAAAGTTTACAAAAATAGATTATCTCATTTTATCACAATATTGCTCCCAAATGGTACTCAAAATGGAGTTTGGAATATTACTTTAAAAATTTATATCCTATCAGGGTCTCAGACACAGTTCAGGGTAATTTAAGGATTGAAGAACTCATTTTTTGCAATGTCTTTATTTGATTTGTTGATTTAACTTAAACCTCAACTTTATTTTAACATAGCATTTTATATTTGATTTTCTTTGTTTTTGCTGTGGTATAATTCCTTAAATTATATCTTAAAAAACAGAAAGTTCATAATTTAAATAACACCTCTGTTTTCACATACTTTTTATAACTGGTTCATGCTTTAAATAATTTTTTTTTTAAATGAAAAGAAGCCAAACTTTTGGCGGCTTTGTCCATAGGGAACAAGGTTGAACTGAAATCTTTAAGGGCAATTACTGTCAATTTTAACTTTTCTCTACAACCCACAGAGATTTATTATCACTGTAGCAAATAATAAGGATGTCTTCTTTTTGTGAATGTTCTGATAAAAAACCATCATAACCCAATTGATTTTCTTAGAAGAATGGGGACTTCCAATAAAGTTCTATTCCAATCATAGTACAAAGCATCTAGGACCTCAGTAGGTACTCAGGTTCATCAGACCCCAAGAGAAAAGATTATTTCTCTCTCATATTTATAATCAATTATTGAATTAGGACCAGGATTTTTTCAGAAGGCTGTAGGTTTTTTATTCTCTGAAGGATACTGCTGATGAGATTGAATTAACTTTCTATTTTTTCCACAGAAATTCACAGAAGAGCATTTAAAAAAAATCATTTATTTAGTATTCCATTGTCCCCCAGTTACATGTAAAAACAAATTTTAACATTTGTTTTTAAAACTTTGAATTCCAGATTCTCTCCCTTTCTCCCTACTATCCTTCATTGAGAAGGCAAGCAATTTGATATAGGTTATACATATGTAGTCATGTCTGTAATAGTC
Organism: Sarcophilus harrisii; assembly: GCF_902635505.1. NCBI lineage: Eukaryota > Metazoa > Chordata > Mammalia > Dasyuromorphia > Dasyuridae > Sarcophilus > Sarcophilus harrisii. The sequence continues at coordinate 476,278,468 of NC_045426.1, forward strand.
ATGTTGTGAAAGAAAACATAAACAAACAAAAACCATCAAGAAAAATTAAGTTAAAAGAAGTATGATTCAATCTGTAAATAGGCACCATGAGTTTGTTTTCTGATTGTGGATAGCACTTTTTATCACAAGTCCTTCTGAATTGTCTTGGATCATTGTATTGCTGAAAATAGTTATTTTATTATGTGAATATTCAGTTATTCACAGCTGATCATCTTACAAGTTTGCTTGTTACTTTGTATCAGCTCATAGAAGTCTTTCCAGGTTTTTCTGAGGGCATCATGATCATCACTTCTAAGAGCACGGATGGAGGTAAATTCTTTGACTGAACTGCCCAAGGCTGGGGGTAATTTGGAAGTAAATGATATCATCAAAGTTATGTCTCCCAGCCTTTCATTAGAATAGATCCATCTCTTATTATAATACTTATTCTCTTTCATTACTTGTTAACCAATCAGAACTGATTGCCAACTGCAGGAGCACTCATCCTTTTGAGGGAGGGCATATAAAGTATTGAGGTTATTCCATGAGGAATCTTTACCATTTTAGACTGTCACTGACCCTTTTTTTTTAAAATCAGCAATAATAAGCTAACATTATTAGCAAAATGATTAATTACCCAGAAACTATGTCTCTTGAACTTTTTAAATGTCACAGTACTACCAAGGTAGGAAAACTTGTTTCATACATCTGGTTATTTTTACTGTTCAATTTTTCAATCATGAATGATCCTATTTAGGGTTTTCTTGGCAAAAATACTGGAGAGATTTGCCATTTTTTCTCTACCTTATTTTACAGATGAGAAAACTGAGGCAAGAAGATTAAGTGAAAGCTAGGGTCTGAGGCCAGATTTGAATTCAGAAAGATGAGACTTCAGCACCAGCACTATTCCACCTAGCTATTCATGCATTTGGTTAACAAATGTTTAGATCAGCAAAGCTTATTAAGAGAAAAAATGGCCACTATATGACAAGGTACAAGAAAATCTTTGTCTATAAATTGGATGATAAGTAACAGTGGTGATTTGGGGTCATAAACTCTATTAAAAAAGGGGGGGGAGAAGGATGTGCTGTGATCTATTGTAGTCACTCACATGGATAAAAGCACTAATTAGTACTTTAAAGAAGTAAAATACAAATGAGTACATCAGAATTTCAAGTTGGATGAGTGGATAAAGTATTGGTCTTAGAATCAGGATGATCTTATTTCAAATTTGGCCTTAGACCCTTACTAATTGTGTGACTCTGGGCAAGTCACTTAACCCTGACTGCCTCAATTTCATCATCTGTAAAAGGAGGCAACAATAGGATATACCTACCAGGGTTGTTGTGAGGATCAAATGAATATTTGCAAATTGCTTTGCAAGTCTTAAAGCAGCATAAAAAAGCTAGTTACTACCAGTACTTCTATTTTTACTATTACTACTACTGCTACTATTTCTACTGCTATTATTGTTGAAGGAGTTGAAAAGTAAAGGTTGACCCTTATGGTTGTCAATCCTACTTAAACTAGTTCCTAAAGAGGATCTGTTGAAATAATTCAGCCTTTCATACATATAATATTATAAAACCAATTAGGTCTCCTCTTCTTGCTCATAGCCTAATATGGGATAAATAATCCTTAAGCTTTGTGAAGTTCCTTTCCTCTTATTTTTAAAGAAACTTTCCGCTTCCTGTCCCAGGGACAAACTGTCAAAATATTCCTTTTGCTTCGATTTAAGTGTAAAACTACCACAGAACTTTCTCCCTTTCCAAAGGTGCTGACTATTCTATACAACCATGTATTCTGTGTAATGCAAGTAATATTACCCTTGTCACTTTCAAAATCTAAATGCCTCAACTTCTCCACTAGCTAAAAGGAAGCAACATTTTATTTTATAGAGATTCAGTAAAGATTAAATAAGGTCCACAAATAACTTTGAAGTTCTCATGAGAAAAAGCGACAATTCATTATATAAAGTTTTATTGTTATTATTTCTGGTATTTAAGTATAAAAGGGGGTATTTTTAAAGCCACTGGTTGTGTAAACTGTCCGCTTTTTTTAAAAGAACAATTTAGATGAACACAAAACTTCTCTGGTGGGGAAAGAGGAGATGGCCCAAGGGGAGGAAATACTTTGTGTTCTATGCCAAATTCCCATTTTAATATAATTTTTAAAAGTCCAATCCTCAATTTTTAAGAAAGAGAGAGAGCTATTTTTAAGTGACATCCAGACTAATTTCATTCAACATTTGGCTAAAAACAAAGAGTTCTGAATTAAAGAGCAGACATATCCCAGTTCCAAAACATTGAGATAATTTAGGAAACAAAAGAGCTGGAAAATGAAGAGGGGATATGCTAGATCTGATATCACCCAATCTGACTGGCATCTCTATAAAGTCCTTTCTTGTCTTTCCTTCTCTTAGCTATATTTATAAGAAGCATAAAGTAATAGAAAAAACAATGACTCGAGACAGAAGACTTGGTTTCAAATTCAATCACTGATGTTTGTTACCTGAATGACTTGATAAGTCATTTAACAAACTCCCTGGTCTTTAGTTTCTTTGCTAATAAAATAAAGGTACTGAACTAGATGGTCTCTAAGGTGCCTTTCAGGTCTAGATCTATAATGCAATTAATAAAAAAAATTTAATTTAATTAACATATTAACTGTATATCAAGGGCTAAGTACTTAACTTCTTAAGAGAATACAAAAGAAAAAAGAAGGAAGAAGTGAAAAATGACAGTTCCTACCTTTGAGAAGAATATAAAGTAATGGGGAAACATAAAGATAAAGATGATACAAGGTAAAACATAAGGACAAAGAATAAATGCAAAGAATAAAAGCAAAGATTTGAGGATAAAATAAATACTTTCAACTACAGATACTTTTTTTAAAAAAAGTTTTCATACAGGAGATAGTCTCTGTCCTGGGTCTTTCAGAAAAAAAAAAAAAACTTTCAACAGGTAATGATGAAAAGAAATTCATTTATACCCTTGATGGTGACTATGAATGTTGAATTTTATTTTTTTTAAGGTGAGTATATGCTTTATTTTTTAAGGGCATTTTCCCAATTACATGCCAAAACAATTTTCAGTATTTATTTTTACAAGATTTTGAGTTCCAAATTTTTTTCCCTCCCTCCCCCTGGTTATGGATGGCATTTTCGTTCATGTGTACTTTGTACTTGTCTTGGATTACTGTGTTGCTGAGAAGAGTTGAGTCCATCTTAGTTGATTATTACACAGTATTGCTGATACTGTGTATAATATCTCCTCCCTGCCCCCATGCTCAGTTCTGCTCATTTCACTTTGTATCAACTCATATAAGTCTGTCCAGGTTTTTCTGAAATATGTCTGTTCATCTTATTGCACAATAATATTTCATTACATTCATATACCACATCTTGTTCAGTTATTTCCCAAATGATGGGTATCCCTTCAGTTTCCAATATTTTGCCACCATGAAGAGGTTTGCTGTTAATATTTCTGTACATGTAGGTCCTTTTCTCTTTTTTTATGATCTCTGAGATACAAACCACCTAGTAGTGGTACTGCCGGATCCAAAATATATATAAGATTGTTATTGGAAAACAAATTGTTTTCCAGAATTGGTTGTCATATTGGCCAATCTGACAGGTTATCAGGTGGTATCTCAGAGTTGTTTTAATTTGCAGTTCTCTGATCAAAAGTGATTTAGAGTATTTCTTCATATTGTTGAATTCATCATTGTTTCATTTCCTAAGATACCTTTGATTTCTTCATTTGAAATTGCCTATACCCTTTGACAATTTATCAATTGGGGAATAGGTTTGACTGAGTTCTCAATATACTCTAAAGAAGTCTCATTTGTCAAATAGATTGGTCAAAAAAAAAGGAAAGTGATAAATGTTGGAGAGAATGTGGGAAAATGGACACTACTGCATGGTTGGTGGAATTCTGAATTGATCCAACCATTCTGGAAAACAATTTGGAACTTTACAATCCTTACAATAAGTTCCCATCACTCCATCTTTACTGAATCTCTGCCTTTCCTATTTCCCTATCAGGTAAAATATATTTTTATATTCACCTGATTGTGTATATTATTTCTTCTTTGAGTCAATACTGATAAGGGTAAAGTTTAAGCAATGCCCAAAACCCACTCCCATTTTCCTCTTTGCTGTAATAGGTCTTTTTCACCTCTTCATGTGAAATAATTTACCCCATTTTATCTCTCCCTTACTTTTGACCCAGAGTATTCCTTTCTTATTTTTTTATGTCATTCCCTCAAATTCACCTTATACCTATATCCTATATCTACGCAAATTCCTTCTAACTATATTATTAGTAATCCAGTTTTTAAGAATTATATGTATCATCTTCCCATGCAGGGATAAAAGCAGTTCAACTCTGTTGAATCCCTTACGTTTTCTTTTCTCTTTTTATCTGTTTATGCTTTTCTTGGGTTGTAATATTGGAGATCAAATTTTTGGTTTGATTCTTGTCTTATCAAAGCTCAGAATCCTTCTATTTCATTGAATGACCTCTTTTCTCTTGATGTATTACCCTTAATTTTGCTAGGTAAGTGATTCCTGGTTATAATTCTAGCTTCTTTGCCTTCCAGAATATCATGTTCCATGACCTCTGATCTTTTAATGTTGCAGCTTCCAAGTCCTATGTAATCCTGATTGTGGCTCCCTCATATTTGAATTGTTTCTGACTACTTGCAATATTTTTAAATTGGCTTAGTAGTTCTGCAATTTGGCTATAATATTCCTTGAAGTTTTTGTTTTGGGATCTCTTTCCAGAGGTGATTGGTGGATTATTTAAATGCCTATTTTGCTCTTTGGGTAAAATCCAAGATAGTTTTCCTCAATAATTTCCTGAAAGATGCTGTCCAAGTCCTTCTTTTGATTCTGGCTTTTAGATAGTCTAATATTTCTGATATTGTCTCTTCTGGATCTATTTTCCACATCAGTTGTCTTTCCCATGAGGTATTTTAAATGTTCCTCTATTTTTTTTTATTCTTTTTAATTTGTTTAATTGATTCTTGATGTCTCATAGCCATTAGCTTCCACTTGCCCAATTCTAACTTTGTGGGAGTTGTTTTCCTAAATTAGTTTTTGTTATTTTCTTTCTATTTGGCTAATTGTACTTTTTGAGGATTACCTTTCTTCAGTGGATTTTTGTATTTCCTTTTTCATTTGGCCAATTTTACTTTTTAAGCAGCTATTTTTTTTTTCAAGTTGCTGACTGTTTTTTCATAATTTTGTTTAATCCCTCTCATTTTTTTTCTCCAATTTTTTTTTCTACCTCACATGATTTTTAGGCTCTTTTTCGAATTCTTCCATGAGTTCTTTTTTGGGCTTCCTGTTTATCTTTGGAGTTTTGTACATATATTTTTTGACATTGTTGTCTTCTTCTGTGTCTTGATCTTCCCTGTCACCATAATAACTTCCTATGATTAAATTCTTTTTTGTTGTTTTTGCTCATTTTTTTGGACTTTATCCTTTATTTTAAATTTGATTTCTGTCAAGCCATTCTCCAATTGATAAATGGTCAAAGGATATGAACAGACAATTTTCAGATGAAGAAACTGAAACTATTTCATATGCCCATATGAAAAGATGCTCCAAGTCATTATTAATCAGAGAAATGCAAATTAAGACAACTCTGAGATACCACCTTTCAGATTGGTTAGGATGACAGAAAAAGATAATGCTGAATGTTGGAGAGAATGTGGGAAAACTGGGACACTGATACATTGTTGGTGGAAATGTGTATACATCCAGCCATTCTGGAGAGCGATTTGGAACTATGCTCAAAAAGTTATCAAACTGTGCATCCCCTTTGATCCAGCAGTGTTACTACTAGGCTTATATCCCAAAGAGATCTTAAAGAAGGGAAAGGGACCTGAATGTGCAAAAATGTTTGTGGTATCCCTGTTTATAGTGGCTAGAAACTGGAAACTGAATGGATACCCATCAATTGGAGAATGGCTGAATAAATTGTGGTATATGAATGTTATGGAATATTATTGTTCTGTAAGAAACGACCAGCCAAGATGATTTCAGAAAGGCCTGAAGAGACTTACATGAACTGATGCTGAGTGAAATGATCAGGACCAGGAGATCATTATACACTTCAACAACAATAATATATGATGATCAATTCTGATGGATGTGGTTCTCTTCAACGAAGAGATGAACCAAATCAGCAAGTTGACACAGCCCTATGGTTTTTAATGTTCTAGGTGAGAATGTAGAAAAAAAAAAGAGTGCCAGGATTTCTAACAACAGACATTTTTGCTTAAGAGTTTTGTTTATGTTAAATTAAGAAATTTATTTAAGGAAACGTTAAAAAAAAAAGGATGCTATAAAGTTTTTGCTGAATATTTTAAAAATTATTTCTAAATATTATCAATGTAATAAAACTGTCCTCCTTTCCTAAGTTCTCTTTATGCCTAAGCAATTATTTTAAACAAGCTTTTACAAATTATTTTAAAGCATTTAAATGGAATCATAATTCCTACAGGAACCTGAAGAATTAAGGTTAACAGTCAATCAAAAAGCATTTATTAAGCACTTCCTATGTGCCTGATAATTTAATATTATCTGTTTTAAAAAGCAAAAAGAAGAGAGGCAACCCCTTAAGAAGCATTAATACCTTATGTGGAAGGGGAAAAAGTTCTGAATGGAGGTATCTAACTTGACACTTGTTAAGAATCCATTCTAAAGTTTCGGCTATGGTAAGAATATCTGAATGTCAGCTGTCAGGTATGCTTTTCAGTCATTGGCTGCCTCATTTTAATTTGAAGTAATATGTTTAATTGAGCTTTCAGGTAATAGTTAGAATTCTCATTCCCACAATACTGTTAAATTCAGATAAAATGAAATATGCTTTCCATGACTGAATTTTATCTTCATCTACACAAAAAATAGCCTGGAAAATAGAACAGACAGGAACAAAGACTACTCATTTTTAGTTTTTTTTAAATTTTAAATTTCTATATTATCATCACTGACTGTATTTTAATGAATCCAGTTAATTTCAAGTTCAATTTATTTCTTCCTTTTTAAAAAAATGCAAGTAGGAAAGAGCAACAAAGGTAGTACAGAGTCTAAAAATTATTATAAAAATAATAGCAGCATACATTTAAATAATGCCTTTCCAAAATGCTTTACAAGTATCTCATTTGATCCTCATAACAATCCTTGGAGGAAGCTGTTTTTATTATCTTCATTTTATAGATGAAGATATTAAGGTGGTAAGATAAAATAACTTTTAAGGTTCAATGCTCTGTTTATTTGACATTTGACTGTGATATTCAACTGCTATAATGAGAAAACTTGGAGGACTGGTTTAAGGATTTGTATTGGCTTATCCTGAGGAGGAGAATACCCAGAAAGATATAACAATATCTTCAAATATCTGAAAAGTTGTGTTGTAGAAAACAGTCTATGCATTTGCTGTGCCTCCAAGGAAAGGAATCAAGAGCAAATAGAATATAAATATGAACTTTCTAGTAATCAGAGATGCTAAAAATAAAGTACATTTTAAATTAAAACTGGATGATCATGTGTCATAGATATCATAGAACTGATACATTGGATGGAATATTAGAGTTATGAACTTTAAAGGACTTTCTGCTTGTAAAATTCTGTAACTCTAAGAGACAATTGAGGGTGGAGAAGAGGAGGCGTCTTTTACTTTCATAAAGACGATTTTTTCTCTTAAGAAATTATTCTCACAGTTTAAATAACTCTAGAAATGTTAGGTATAGCAATAAGGTGAAAGAGAGAAATTAAAGGTATAAATACTGAAAAGGAGGGAAAAAGTTTCTATTTATAGATAAGATTGCTTACTTAGAATACCACAGGGAATCAGTAAATAAATTAAGGTGATTAATAACTTCAATAAAACTGCAAGATACAAAATAAATTCACAAAAATGAGTGATATGTTTACATAGTATTAATGAAAAACCAGGAGGAAACAATAAAAAGTCATTCAAAATGACATAAAGTCAGCTATTAATCTACCAAAAGACATTTGATATTTACATTATAAGTATGAAATACTTTTTGCAAAAATAAAATCAAAGTCAATATTTGGAGAGTGATTGTGCATGGCTTTACTACATCAATAATGAATTACTATGCTAATGACTATTAACAAAAATGACTATACTATCTAAATTAAATGGACGAAATTTCTTTATAAATTAGACAAAATTCATTTAGAAGAACAATGTCTTATTCAAGAGGAAATGTGAAAAAAAAATCAGGCATAGTTTTAACAAATCTCCAACTCTAATATGAAGCAAAAGCCCCCAAACCATTTAGTAATGGTTAAAAAAATTCAAAAGTTAAGTAGTAAAGCGTACTATACTAAAGCAAAACTCAGATGAGATCAAACACGGCAGTAGTCCAGTGTTTGACAAACATATTCAACAAAAGCTGCTATGAAAACTATTAAGACAATTTGGCAGAAATTAGGTTCAGATCAACATTTATACCATATATCACAATGAGCTCCAAATGTATTCAAAACCTAAATAGAAAAGATCAAACAACAACAAAATTATGTACCACAAGAGATTCTTTTCATTGATATGATAAGTGGGAGAACTTTTTGAGGGAAATTGAAGGGAAGGGTACTTGGATCTCTCAGGGTGAAAGTACAGCAACTATCATCAATCTGCTCAAAAACTTTGACCAGCTCCATTCCTACCCTGGGCTGGTTTTCTTTCCCTAGGAAACCTATTGGCCTCCCATTCCCAAAGCTTAGCATATTGGAACCAGACAGTGCAAACACCCAATAGGCTTTTAGCCCTACAGCAGTTTTGAACTCCCAAGCTTAAAAGAACCACTAGCTTCATAAAACCCAGTAGTACTGTCAATCCCAGACTTGGGGGGAGGGGGATTTTTAAATAAACAAGGCATAGAAGTGATTGTACAAAACAAAATAATCAGCGTCAATTACATTAAAATTAAATAGCTTTTGTATGAAAAAAAATTCCTGTTGCCAGAAACTATCAAGTGAGGAAAAACCTTTTGTATTAAATATTTATAATGAGTCTGATACATAAAATATTCACTTGTATAAGACTCTGTATATAAGTTCAAGATCCATTCTCCACTGATCAAAAGCTTTGAAAACAAAGTTTTCTGATGTACTGTTTGAGCGAATATAATTAACAACCATAAAAGACTGTTCTAAAAAAAAAAGATATACAAATTACAGAAACTGAGATTTTATCTAACACATCTCATATAAGTAAAAATGAGAAAAAATGGAGACAGTTGTTGTAAGAAAAGGGTATGGGAAGACAAAGACACTAATACATGTTCTGGGGAATTGTGAAAATCCAGTAACTTTGGAAAACAATTCAGAATTTTTTTAAAAAATGATTTAAGTCATATCTTTTGGGCCCCGAATCCCACTTTCAAATATATATCTCAAGTAAGTCATAACAAAAAAAAAGATGCTATAGGTAACAAAATAGGAACAGTTATAGCAAAATCAAATCTGAAAGCAAAAAACAAAAGACTGAAAATCAAATCAGCCTTTATTGATTGGGCAAATGGCTAAACAAATTCTTGTATACAAATTTATGAAATATTATTATGAAAAAAATTATGAACATAAGAAATGTAAAGAAAAATACAAAGACAGAACCAAAATAATAATACATGATAAAAACTGGGTGGGTTATAGTGAATAATTTTGAAAAAAATGCTAAAGAAATATATCTTTCTCCTCTTTATGTGGAGTAGAGAACTAAAATATGAAACATTGTCAGATGTAATCACTGTGTTGCTTGGTTTTCCTAAAATGTCTTTTTCTCTCTTCTTAGTAAGTATTTAATGATATTGCTGGGTTCCAAGGTGGGGAATGGAACAGGGCAGGGAAAGGAAGAGTGCTAAGAGGAAATTATTTTTATTAAAAGGAACATGGCTATAGTAAAAACAAGACAATAAGACTTGTAAAAGTTAACATCCCACTGTTACATATATTTTGTGCTTTTCAGGAAGCTAAATTCAGAACTATGTAAGAAATTTTCTGATTTATTAACATATTTGTATTAATTGATTATTATATTTTTTGCCACTAATTCTTTCGTTGGAACAACAATTTTAAAAAACAAACAAAAATAAAACAAAAGCAGTCAGTTCTTAAAACAACATTTAGCTGGCAGGAATCTTGAATTTTTTTTCTTCTAGGCACTAATCTGCCTGCCAGAAGCACTAACAAGCCGCCAAAGACAGTTCATCATCTCTGTTACATAAAACATAAGACAAAACCTGGCTCCCTTCTGCAGAAGGCTTTTCTATAATAATATGACAAAAATGTTCCAGATAAAAATGCCTTTTTATACAACATAAGAGTTACAAGCTGCAGTTACTAAAACAACGCTTTGTACTTACCAGGGAGGATAGATATAGATGATATCCTGTGGACTACCCTTCAGGTGACTTGCAGTTTCCTTCGTGAACAGGACCTTGAGTGGGGTCCCAGGGTCCAGGACAGAATCTTTAGAATTGTCAGTAGGAGACATCTCTAACAACTCACAGATGGCAATCTGCATTGTGCATTCCTCATGCATTTCTATAATCTTTACAATCAACACTCCAGATTTTTTCACTGCAGAATGAAGACAGAAACAAAAAAAAGTTCAAAAAGATGCACTTATATAGAATTTCCCCTTTCCATTTTCCACCCTGAGAGAAAATATAGCAATAGATAAATTATGGATATTTTACAAAGACATATGGGCAATATTGTTGTTAATCATCAAAAAGGCCTATACATTACACACTAAAATGTAAAAAATTTAGTGCATTTATGTTATATATATATATATTTACGTACATGCATGTATGTATCACAGATCACTTATGTGGCAATTTAACTATATATAACGTGGATTTATGAAATATTTAACCTATGTGTCTTTTTCCTGTTCTCCAGAAAAACAATGTACAGTAGCATAACATTTTTTTTTTTGATGGAATTTCCCTCTTCCACATGAGCTGGCTTGTACATATATTTTATAGATGCTTTATATTTTATTCCTCCAAAATAAGATTCTCTATGTCACTTCCCACAGAAACTATTCCAAACTTTTTCTTTTCAAACCTCCCACGTTTCCCTCTCTCCATTCTCTAAGCTAAGGTTCTCACTTCTGATTTTATAGGAGAAAATTGAGGCTATTTGTATGAACTTTCTTTTCTTCTGTTCTCTTCATCTCAAAAGCCCTTGAAAGCTTTTTTAATTTCTCCTTCTTTACATACTATGATGATAAATTGGCCTCCTCCTTGCTAAGGCTAATCCCCATAGACTGATCCCATATTCTCCCAACTTCTTAGACTCCTCTGTCAATCAGCCCCTGTTCCCTGCAGCAGTTTCCCACCTTTCCTCTTTCTAATCTTCACTTCTACCTATCCGTTGGTTTTTTTCCTAATGGTCCTTCACTATGTTCAAGTCTCTCCATCCTGGGGGAAAATAACCAACCAGTTAGATTCTACAATTTCCTTAAGCTGTCATTCTATATCGCTTCTCATTTTCTTAACCAAAAACCTGGAAAAAAAGCTGTTTGTATTTGCTGTCTCTTTTTTTTACTTCTATTCACTCCTCAATCCCTGGCAGTATAGTTTCTGACCTCATCACTCAATTGAAATTGATGTTTTCAAAGTTACCAATGATATCTTAATCGCCAAATCTGTTGGTCTTTTTGCAGCTGTCATTCCTCTTGACCTCTCTGGGCATTTTATATTGAAAAACACTTTCCTCTAGACACTGACTTCTCTCTGAGTTTTCATGATAATATTCTTTCTTGATTTCTGTCTGACCTGGCAATTGTTACTTCTTGGTCTCTTCTGTAGACTCAGCAACCAAGACATGCCCCTTAACTTTGAATGATTGTCAAGATTCTATTCGTGGCCTGTTCAAAATAGAACTAATTACCTTTCTGACCCAAAGTCATTCTTTTATAAGAATCCCCTTATTCCTATCTAAGGCAAAGATTCTTACTATTTTATGTATTTTCTTAATATTGATTTTCATAATGGCTCTCTTTGAGTCTGGTCCAGTCTATGGACCTTTTTTTTTTTTTTCAAATAATGGTTTTGATACATAATATAAAATATATAGGATTAAATATGAAAGCAATTATGCTGAAATATAGTTATTGGGTATTTTTTGTTTTTGTTTTTGCTTTCTTTTTTGCTCAGGGTCAAGAGTCAAGTGACTGAGGCCACATTTGAATACAGGTCCTCCAAATTCTAAGGCTGGTACTCTATCCACTGAGGCACTAGCTGCCCCCCAAATATTTTTTAAACAAGTTTATAAACTATTCCTCTTAATTAAGAATCCTTGATCTTCTAATCTCTCATATGTGTAATCTCAGAATTATCCTTAATTTCTCACTCTTCATCAATTCAAATGTCCAGTCCGTTGCTTCAAAGTAAAATAACATTAAAAGGTAAAAAGCAATCAGATTTGGAAACATTATGGATTATCTGTGATGGAAAATGCTATATATGAAGGAATGAGAACAAAGTGGGGGGGGATGTACCACAAATCCTATGATGATAAATTGGCCTCCTCCTTACTAAGGCTAATGCTACATCTATACTGATCCCATATTCTCCCAACTTCTTAGACTCCTCTGTCAATCATCCCCTGTCCCCTGCAGCAGTTCCCCACCTTTCCTCTTTCTAATCTTTGCTTCCACCTATCCGTTGGTTTTTTTCCTAATGGTCCTTAACTATGTTCATAGATAATGCACATATAGTATAAAGTTCTTATATTTCAAAGGTAAATATTAGCTATTTCTCCTATCATGCTTCTTAGCCACCTTAGCATTGAACAAATAATGTCTGGAGACACCCAAATATATCTATGATACATTAAATCAGCAATTCAATCCACAAAGTTTGACGATCCTCATTATTAACCTTCCTACTTTCTTATTAAGTGTGCTTTGGTAATAATTCAAAATATTTTATATTAATCATTTTAAATAAGTTGTTCTATAAGACTTGTTCTTTCTGCTCACATTCTCAGAGTAAGAAACATAGGAGTCAACAGAGTAGTAACGTGGAAACAGACAAATTGCTTCATAAATAGGCAACTGGATATTGAGTTAAATCAATTAATAATAATAAATTATCTTATGGAAAGATAAGTTCTTCAGGAAAATCATGCAGTTCTTGAAATTCTTCCATTATCTATAAGTCAATAACTCCCAAATCTCTCTTCATTCTTTAATACTACTATCCTTGTAGTTAATATAAGAACACAGCATACACAATGTCCTTATGTTTATATTTTCAATCAATTAATAAATATTTATTTTTTCTTAATAGTACTTTAGTTTTTCCAATCACATGTGAAGAGAAATTTTAATTTTTTTTTGCAAGTCAAATAAAGTTAAGTAACTTGATCAGGATGACACAGCGAGTTAAGTCTCAAGTGTTTAAGGCTAGATTTTTTTTTTTTTATTTAATAGCCTTTAATTTACAGGATATATACATGGGTAACTTTACAGCATTAACAATTGCCAAACCTCTTGTTCCAATTTTTCACCTCTTACCCCCCCCCCACCCCCTCCCCTAAATGGCAGGATGACCAGTAGATGTTAAATATATTAAAATATAACTTAGATACACAATAAGTATACATGACCAAAACATTATTTTGCTGTACAAAAAGAATCAGACTCTGAATTATTGTACAATTAGCTTGTGAAGGAAATCAAAAATGCAGGTGTGCATAAATATAGGGATTGGGAATTCAATGTAATGGTTTTTAGTCATCTCCCAGAGTTCTTTTTCTGGGTATAGCTAGTTCAGTTCATTACTGCTCCATTAGAAATGATTTGGTTGATCTCGTTGCTGAGGATGGCCTGATCCATCAGAACTGGTCATCATCTAGTATTGTTGTTGAAGTATATAATGATCTCCTGGTCCTGCTCATTTCACTCAGCATCAGTTCGTGTAAGTCTCTCCAGGCCTTTCTGAAATCATCCTGTTGGTCATTTCTTACAGAACAGTAATATTCCATAATATTCATATACCACAATTTATTCAGCCATTCTCCAACTGATGGACATCCATTCAGTTTCCAGTTTCTAGCCACTACAAAAAGGGCTGCCACAAACATTCGTGCACATACAGGTCCCTTTCCCTTCTTTATAATCTCTTTGGGATATAATCCCAGTAGTAACACTGCTGGATCAAAGGGTATGCACAGTTTGATAACTTTTTGAGCATAGTTCCAAACTACTCTCCAAAATGGTTGGATTCGTTCACAACTCCACCAACAATGCATCAATGTCCCAGTTTTCCCGCATCCCCTCCAACAATCATCATTATTTTTTCCTGTCATCTTAGCCAATCTGACAGGTGTGTAGTGGTATCTTAGAGTTGTCTTAATTTGCATTTCTCTGATTAATAATGACTTGGAGCATCTTTTCATATGACTAGAAATAGTTTCAATTTCTTCATCTGAGAATTGTCTGTTCATATCCTTTGACCATTTTTCAATTGGAGAATGGCTTGATTTTTTATAAATTAGAGTTAATTCTCTATATTTTGGAAATGAGGCCTTTATCAGAACCTTTGACTGTAAAAATATTTTCCCAGTTTATTGCTTCCCTTCTAATCTTGTCTGCATTAGTTTTGTTTGTACAAAAACTTTTCAGTTTGGTATAATCGAAATTTTCTATTTTGTGATCAGTAATGATCTCTAGTTCTGCTTTGGTCATAAAAACCTTCCCCTTCCACAGGTCTGAGAGGTAAACTATCCTATGTTCCTCTAATTTATTAATAATTTCATTCTTTATGCCTAGGTCATGAACCCATTTTGACCTTATCTTGGTGTACGGCGTTAAGTATGGATCAATGTAAGGCTAGATTTTAATTCAGGTCCTCCTGACTCTAGATCTGGTGCGCTATTTATTATACCACCTACCTGCCCCTGAAATTCATTTTAAAAAACTTTTGAGTCCAAATTTTCTTCCTCTCCTTCCCTAAGATGCTAAGCAATTTGATATAAGTTGTATATGTGCAATCATATAAGATACATTTCCAAAGTACTTATGTTATAAAAAAAAGAAAAAGACCAAGAGAGAAAAAAAAAAAAACATGAAAAAATAAAATGAAAATGTGATTCAATCTGCATTCGGACTCCAGCAGTTTCTTCTCTGGATATAGATAGTATTTTTATCGTAAGTTCTTTGGAATTGTTTTGGATCATGTATTGTTGAGAACAGCTAGTTATTCACAGTTGATCATCATACAGTGTTGTTACTGCGTACAATGTTCTGGTTCCATTCACTCGACTCTGCATCAGCTCATGTTAAATCTTCCCAGATTTTTCTGAAATCTGCCTGCTCATCATTTCCTATAGTGCAATAGTATTCTATTACATTCATATACCCCACATTGTTTAACCATTCCCTAGCTGAGGGGCATCCCCTCAATTTCCAATTCTTGGCCCCAACAAAAAAAAAGAGCTATCATAAATATTTTTGTACAAGTAGGTCCTTTCCCCCTTTTTTGTAATCCCTTTGGAATACAGACCTAGCAATAGTATTGCTGGATCAAATAGTAAGCACAGTTTGCTTGCCTTTTGAGCATAGCTCCAAATTGCTCTCCAGAATGGTTGGATCAAGTTGACAAAAAATTATTAAGCACCTACTATGTGTATAGGCTATACTCTGATCTCTGGAGACATAAAGAAATCAATGAAACTTCTTAAATTCAAAGAGCTTATCTTTTATTGGAAAAGGCAACATGGATACTTATACTTAGATACAAAATACACATGAAGTAATCTGGGAAAGAGGAAACTTTTAACATTTGAGGAGAGGAATCAGGAAAAGGCTTCATGTAGAAAGTTGTTGATTGAGTTGAGTTTTGAAGGAAACTAGTTCCTCAAAGGTGGAAGTTAGGAACAAATGCATTCCAGGCATAGAGACAAGGCCGTGGAGAAGGGAAAGGAGATGTCATTTGTGAGCCTATTTGGCTGGACTGCAGAGCAAGAGGGGAATAATGTATTGTGATATTAGCAGTACAAGTTGGAACCATGTTTGTGAAGGAGTTTAGAAATGAGAGGAGTTTAATATCTGACCCTAGAAAGTCACCTGGGTCACTGAGATGGAGGAAGACAGATTGACATGGTAAGACCTTTGTTACAAGAAAATAGCTGTGTGGGAAGTGAAAGGCCGAAAGCAAGGAAACCAATTAAAAAACAATTGCAGTAATTTTGATAGATTGTGAGGCCCTAGACTAGGCTAGAAACTGTGTGAGTGGGGGGAAAAAAGAATTGCTATGAGAGCTGTTGAATATGTACTGACAAGATTGACAAAAGACTTTCCTCCAAAAGCTCTGATTTCTTCAAATTTACACAAGAAAATGTATGCAGTGTTTTATAAACCTCAAAGTGTTATATAAATATTGGCTATTATCATTATCATTGGCTATTATTCTTATTATTGTAGTTTCCCTAATTTTAACATTATTTCAGTTAATTGCACACCAAGTACTTATATGTACTATACACAAAAAGCATTTAATTATATTTTTCATTGCTAGCCAAAGTGATTTCAAGTTTCTTTCCCCCTTTTCTTAACTGTATTTGGTATTTGTTCAGGAAATGCAAAATAATTTTAATGTGAACATATGCAAACTAAATCAGAAAGGTAAATCTGCTACAACAGAAAAGCCAACAATGCACGTAAAACATTCACACATTGGTGATGATGATGATGATGACAATAATAATAAATATACACCATTAATATAGTACCTATTATATACAAAGTACTATTACTTTAAGCACTTTACAAATACTATTTTATTTGATCCTCACAACAGTCCTGAGAGTTTTAGTTCTATTATTATCCCTTCTTTATAGATGAGGATACCGAGGCAGACAGAGATAAAATGCCTTGCCCACAGTGATATTAAGAGTGTCTGAAGCTGAACCTGAACTTTCTTCTTGACTCAAGACCCCAATTTCTATCCATTGTACCACCCAACTGCCTCTAAGGATTACTAATTACTTTCTTAGGATAATTAATAATGATTAATTGTTTAGAATTTTCTATACCATTATTGCCTCTGTTAACAAGAATAACTGAAAGTTAATTATCATAAAATTTAGAATTAAAAAGGAAACGAGACCATTGAGTCTTATAGAACTGAATAAAATGAGGCCTTAGAGAGGTTAAGCAATTTGTCCAACTTTCATATATAAAAGGAAACAATCTGGACTTAAAACTAAGGTCTTCCAACTGCAATTCCAATGTTTGTTTGCAATATAATGTTATATTATATTACTATTTTTACATATTTGTGCTAACTTCAGGATCCTTGGTCATAAATCCCTAGTGGAATAACAGCAACGCTGTTTAGACTCACTTATCAATTATTTCTAATCATCTAGTATTGTGATATGTACCTCTGCCTATCTAGTAAAGACTGGTAGGAAAGTGCAGCAGTAAGAGATATAAGTATTTATATAGCACCTACAATGTTTCAAACTATTAAGTACTTTACAAATATTATATTGTTTGAGCTGCACAACACCCTGTACAGACAGATACTGCTATTATTCCCATTTAACAGTAGATAAAATGATCCAAATAGAGGTAACGTAATGGTGTAGAATCACACAGCTAGGAAATGTCTGAGGCTCAATTTGAACTCAGGTTCTCCTGATTCCAGACCCAGTGCTCTATTCACTGAACCACCTAGCTGTTCCAATACAAGGATCAACATTGTGCCTTGCTGAATAAATATTTTTTGAATTAAATTGGCTGCACTGCTAAATATCATAACTGCTTTGAAATTTCACTCAAAATCATATTAATCCTTTCAATAAATCCTAACAAGCTACCATTAAATTCAGTTTACACATAATTATACATAAAACCTATTAAGAAAGTCAAAACAATAGTTTATGATGCACAGAATCTAAATTTTGGAAAAACTTCACACCCCCCTCCTGTAAGAATAGGATTTTTTTGTGTATCTAAGAATTACAGCCCTCCATCAAGTCTCAAATCATCCAGCAATCTCCAAACAGACGCATTTCCTAACCACAAGGACTCACTCACTGAACAGTAAACAATAATGCTCTCACTTCTCCATTCCACATTTTTTTTTGCCTTTTACCCAGTCTAAAACATTCTTAGGGCAAAGCCACAATAATTCCAAACATGAAATGGAAATCTGAAACCAATGTTTAAAAAAAAAATTCTAAACAAGTCTGACCAAACGATCTAAATGTTCATCCACAGTCCCAAGAGATTTGAGCGACTAAACTCTAACTTGTCCCCTTCCAATCATGTACAAATCCTGCTGGGTCAGTAATCCTATTGGGATTACCATAATCTGGTAGATTACCCAATAATTTCCTATATAAAGTAAATTATCAATGGAAGTATACCTTTTCAAGGGATTTATTTTGCTAACATTCTAACTCCAAAAACCATATGAAAGTTCTAAAATTATAATAAAGACATATATCAGGTTAGTCTTTAAGGAAAATTAGCAGACAAAAAACCTGCACTGCTTTATGTACTGTCAAAGAGGAGGTTTTCTACAGCTATTATTTATTCAGCCAAATAGGGCTGATCAACAGGGGCCTCAACCATGATTACACAGTCTGTTTTTCAGTGTACATTACACTTCCTTATTCCTCATTGCTTATGGAAGCATGACAGACCAAATACTAAACTACAAATAGATTTTTTTTCATTGTGTACATATATTTTTTTATTTTTGGCTCAAAGGAGACCTTTGACAAAATGGTACTTCAAATTAAAAGGAAGAATAAAAAGATAGAGAATTAATTTTAAGTTGAAAACTGGTAAGAGAGATGAATTCATCAGTTTTAGAAAGTAAATGTGTTAGAAAATTGTATTATACCAAAAAAGAAAAAATATGGAATTATCTTGCTCTTCTAGTTACTAATATTAAACTATAATGTCCCTAAAATTTTTAGATATTCTCTAAACCATCTTAGTCAATCAATATTTATTAAGAACCTGCTATGTGTCAGGCACTATGCTAAGCACTGAGATGCAAAGAAAGGTCCAAGTTCTCAAGAAGCTCAAAATCTAATGGGGGAGATAACATGTAAATAATTTGTACAAACATGATATGGTGTTGTTTTTTGTTATTATGGCTCAGTTGTGTCCAACTCTTCATGACCTCTTGATTCATACTATCCATGGGATTTTCTAGGTAAAGACTGGAAGAGTTTGCCATTTCCTTTGCCAGTGTTGATTAAGGCAAAGAGGGTTAAGTGACTTGCTTAGGATCATATAATAAGCAATCTGAGGCTGAATCTGCATTCATATTTTCCTGACGCCCATACCTAGTGCTCTAATTATTGCTGTTTCAAACAAAATTTATTGAAGACAAATTGGAAATAATCAATGTAAGGAAGTCACTAGAATTAAACAGGAACAAGGAAAGGTTATTGTCTAGTAAGTGGGATTTCATTTGGGCCTTGAAGGTATCCAGGAAAACCAACAACAAAATTACAAATTTTTAAACTCATGAAAACACACAAAAATTAAATCAAAATTGACTCTACACAACTGCACCTCCACATCACAACATGCACTCTGTCTGGCTTTATTTATTGTGGTCTAAAAAAGCATTCATAAGAGTTGAGGCTAAATCTCATATTGTCCCTATTGTTTACACAAGCTGGAAATTCCACATTCTCTACTACATGAACAAACGTTTAGCCAGACTCAAATAACACTATTTGAAATGCTATCAGTTTCTGATTAGGTGTCAGAAGTAGATAACATTGGAGAAGCACCTAGTTGAACCCCGTTTATTTTACACATACATGTACATATACACTCACACATATATATGTATTTATATACACAGACAGAGAAAAAAAGAGAGAGACTAAGAGAGACAGACAGAGAGAGAGAGAGAGAGATATGCATAGGTACCCCAAGAAAGGGTATATAACTCAACCAATGTCACTTAGTAAGTCACATTAGCCATCACTTAAATCACCATGTTGGGATCTAATCAGTGGAGCTCTACCAACTATCTAACTATGTGTTCCAGTGAATGATGAGTAGGATTTCTACTACTAAGTAAAAATTAGGCATTTTACTCCTTAATTTTCATGTCTATCCTTCCATCCAAAATATACAAGTGTTACTGGCTTTTTTCTAAAACTCTTTCCCACATTCTACTGAATATGTTTTCTTATCAATAAAATGAGCAAACACTGAAATCCTAAAATTTGATGAAATTAAGATTCTATAAATGGGCAGCTAGGTGTCAGTGTATAGAGTACTGGGTCTGAAGTCAAGAAAACTCATCTTCTTGAATTCAAATCTAGACACTTACTAACTGGACCTGAACAAAGTCCCTTAACTGTTTGCTTCACTCTCCTCATCTGTAAAATGAGATGGAGAAGGATATGGTAAACCATGCCAGTATCTGCCAAGCAAATATTAAATGGGGTCACAAAGAATCCAACATGATTGACAAATCATTGAAAAAAAGGCTCTATATGTGCAAACAAAAGGAAAAAAATTCTTTGAACATAGTCAGAGATATTAAAGTAGTAGTAATAATAATAATAGCCTTTATACAGTGTTTTGAGGTTTGCAAAGTGCTTTAAATTTTTTCTCAAAACAACTCTGGGAGGTAGGTGCTATTATTATCATTCATTCCTGTACTATATAAGGGGAAACTGAGGCAAATATATTCAGTGACCTGCTTAGTGTCATATACCCAATACCCAATGAGTATTTCTCTCTCTCTCTCTCTCTCTCTCTCTCTATATATATATATATATATATATATATATATATATATATATGTTTTCTTATCAACAAAATGAACAAAGACTAAAATCCTAAGATTTGATGAAATTAAGGTTCTATATGTGGACAGCTAGATACCATATATAGAATGCTGGGTCTGAAGTCAAGAAAACATCTTCCTGAATTTAAATATATCATTAACATTTTGAATTAATATTTATTAACATTTTGCAAATGACTCTCAGATTTACTTTTTCAATTTTAACCTCTCTCCTGACCTCTAGTCCTTCATCTTCAACTGTTGGCTTTGTATCTCAAACTGCTTGTCCCATAAGAAATTTAAAACTCAACATGCCCCAAACTGAACTCATTATCTTTCCCTTAAAAGTCTCCCCATCTTTATAACTTCTCTATTACTGTAGGGGGCACCTTCAACTTTCCACACTTTTAAGTTCACAATCTAATTGTCATTCTTGACTCCTCACTCACTCAACCCCATATTCAATCATTTAATTCTGTCCTTTCTATTCATGCAACATCACATAAACACAAACCCCCCTCTCTCCTCTTAACACTGTTACCACCATTGCTGGTTCTCACCACCTGCATTATTGAAAGGTCAAATAATAATATTAATAGTAATAATAATAATTCCTAGTCTTAAGTACTTTGTAGTCTAATGGGGGAGAGAAGCCGCAAACTTTATCTCTACACTTCATTTACTACTCAACTATCTAACTTCCTAAAATGTAGATCTGACCATATCACTCTTTATTCAATGAACTCCAGTAGTTCTCTGATACCATCAGAATTAAATATAAAATCCTACACCTGGCTTTTAAGCCCCTCATAATCTGGTCTCTTCCTAACTTTCTTGTCCTTTTATACCTTACCACCCTCCACATATTATGTAATACAATCAGTCAGGACTCCTTACTGTTACTGTCTCACCATACTCCATCTCCCAAATATGTATTTTCATTGGCTAAGTCTCACACCTCAAACACTTTCCCTTCTCATCCCCATCTCAGAGCTTCCTTGGCTTCTATCCAGTCCTAGATAAACTCTCACCATCTACAAGAAACCTTTCTTGGTACATCTTAATTTCAGTCGCTTCTCTCTGACCTTATAATCCTTTCCATGCCTTGTTTGTACATGATTGTTTGCAGCTTCTCTCCCTCATTAGATTCCAAACTATTTAAGAACAAGGATGATTGTTATTACTATTATTATTATTAATTATTGTGATTTGGCCTTTCTTTGTGTCACCAGGGCTTACCACAATCCCTGGCAAATATAAAGTTATCAATAAATACTACTTGACTGATGGATTAATTTTATTAGCAGTAACAATATAGACACATTATAGTTTCTCCTTTATTTTTGTGATTTCAAATGGCCTGCTACATTTTCAAATGGCATTTTATTTTTAAGTCTGAGGGCCAATTTTTTTTTCCAGTGAAATACTGACACTGAAGTGTTTGTTCAGAGATGATTTAATAATGTGTTGATGAAGTATCAGAGCTTGACCTCTGATCCTTCCAATTTTAAGATTCTGTGAAATGATTTTTTCTAACTAATAATGGAACTCAATTAAAAAATAATAAGTTTAGTTCAAATTTGCTGAAACATATCTACTCTCCCTAAGCAGACTTGATCCATAAAGGCAAAGATCCTAAACTAAACTTCATCTTTTCCCGTGTCTAGCACAATGCTTTGCACACAAATATTTGCTGTATAAATGTACTCACTGATCAATCATTTGAATGACTACAGTCTAATTTGGAACCATAAACCCATGATGAGAGTGTGAAAAGTTCATCCTTAGAGGATAACTCAATAAAAATTATTCAGGCACAAAGGTTGCAAGGACAGGATGAGTTAAGTTCCTTCAATGCATTCTCCATATCTGGAAACTTCTCCTGAGACATGTCAACAGTATCAATACTGGACTTAAATTGTGACAGCAGCTTCTTTAAAAAGAGACTATGCATAAAATTCCATAATTTTTTGCTTTAAAGAAAAGAAAAAAAATTGAGCTGATTAAGTAAGAACTATTTCATGGTTTTACTCATGTCCAACTCTCAGTGACTCCATTTGGAGTTTTCTTGGCAAAGATACTAAGTAGTATGCCATTTCCTTCTCGAGTGGATCCATTTTGTCACACAATCAGAGGTTAAATGACTTCCCAAGGGTCACACAGCTAGAAAGTGTCTGAAGCCCAAATTGGAACTCAGTTCTTCCTGACTCCAGTGCTCTCTTCACTGAGCTACTAGCTGCCTCAGAAAAATGAAGATGGCCTAATTAGTTCAATTTCAATAAACTTTATTAATACATAGACAGATAGATAGATATACTCTTAATATATACATACACACACATATATATATGTATAGACACACACACTTGATGGCAAGATGACAAAATAACAGTCAACTATGTTGGAAGGAAAAATGATAAGCAATTTAGAAAGCAAAAGAAAACTCTGCATCGCCAATGACAGTGACCTTTTTGAAGGCCACAAAAAAGATTTTCAACAAATAGATAATTGATGTCATTAACTGTTGCTAAATTTAACCCCATAAATATAATTTTTTTGCCAAACCACAAACCATGCCAAACCAGACTCTTTCAAGAATCAAGATTTTCTTCAGATGGTCAATCCAACTATGGTAATTTTCCAGTCTTATTTCTGGAAAAAAAATTTAAAGCATAAAGAAAAGATTCTTTTAAATCTTATAGACAAAAGAAAATTATCTCAAAATATTGTTACAATGTTGTACCAACATTTTTTAAATTATCCATAGCATTGGGGAATAGTGAAATTCCCCTAGATAAATTAACTCTACATAACTAGATAACTAGTTATTTTTAACTAGTTAAACTAGTTAACTAGATAAATTAAGTCTACAATTGATCAAAAGAATTGTCCAATACCATCACATATTGGAAGCCTTTTCTTAAAGCCAAGAGTAAATGAGAAAATAGTCGATGCTCATAGGACTTAGAATTGGAGGGGAATTTAAGAGACTGGTGTGTGACACTTCTCTCATATCCTCTACTGGTGGTATTGGCTAACATGAAGGGGAAAAGTAAAGAGGAGAAGCAAGAGGGCTAGATGACCCTATAAAATGGCCTATTTAGTCCCATGAATAATCAAAAACTGGCTTTTATATTACTCTTAGTCTTGTTATTTAAGCTCTCTAATTATTCCCAATAAAAGTGTGAAATGCTTTGATAGTCTAATAACCTCTAAGGATGAACTCTTCACACCTCTACTAACTTACTATTAAAAAGGTCATTTAGAATCACAAATATCCAGGATATGAAGTCATAACCTTATATTCTATAAGCCTAATGTTATAACTCCTGGGAGATAGCCTCCTTTTTTGACTTTATGATTCAGGTGATCATGTATTAACAGTTAATATGACCTCTTCTCCTCCAAAGCCATCAAGAACCAGTCTAAATACCATTGGATGCATTGAGACTTGAGTATTACAGAGAGTAAAATCCAAGCTTGAATCCGGTAATTGGTTTTCTGGCTTTACTGGTCAGAGAGAAGTTGGAGATGTTCCAGAGGCAGCACATTTGACCCCAGGGAAAAGAGGAAGCAAGAAGAGGAACTAAACTAAGCTCTCTCCTGCCAAAACAGCACTGAAAAACTCCAAAGAAGTTATAATCAGCCTTCCTTTAACTGGAACAAAGGATGTGTGAGATAAATCTGAAGAGTCCGAAGACGATTGTAGGAACAAACACAAAATGGTTGTTTTAATAAGCAAAATAAAAGGGGAGGAGGAATTTTAGACTAAAAAACTCAAATTCTTCCTCATTTCCTATTTCATTCTCCCTTCTTACATATAAACTAATTAGTAGTTTGTGCTTCTTGTAAAAAAGGAAAAATTACAATTCACTACAAAACAAAAGATTACAATGGTAATTCAGGCATTTAGTGTAGCAAAGAAATGATCTCTGTTTTTTTTTCTTTATTTGGAAAAAATATCTTATGGTCAGAGGTGAAGCTGTCACCATCAGGGAGGTCCAAACTCCACCCTTCGTGCTGCTTTAACAATCATTTTGCAAGAAAACAAACTACTGTTTTATTATTTACCAAAGCAAGCTAGTTAGTTAATGATCAGCATGGCATTCTCCACTCTTGGTTACCCTTTAATTCAAACTAAAAAACACTGCATCAGGAAAAATCAGTATGGGCATTTTTATATCCTGCTATTCAGGAGCTATTATTTAACTCTAAGCTTTCCTTTCCCCTCACCCCTCAATTTCAATGCAGAAAACTAAGATTATAAAAGCATGGCTTTTTCTACTCCATTCACTGAAGGGGTAACTTTAGAACAAGACTATTGACGGCATTTCAAAGCAGCTCAGAAAAGTTCCCTGGCATCTGCTGTGAAACTAGGCACAGAGCCAAACGTATCCTGATTCCCTGAAAAGACCTGCAGGGGAATTCAAGCTCTGCAATCCTGAAATACAGGGAGACATTAGAGGAATCATTACTCCCCACAAGGAATTCAAATAGATGTATTTTCTGCACACACACACACACACACACACACGCTCAAGTACACACTTTCATAAACAGATACATAGCTATTGTTATTCAGTCTTTTCGGTCACATCTGACTCTTCATGATATCATTTGGGAATAGTTTGCCATTTCCTTTTCCAGCTCATTTTGCAGATGAGGAAACTGAGGCAGAAGGACTTGTCCAGATTCAAATAATGAGTGTTTGAAGTCAGCTTTAAGTTCAGAAACATAAATCTTCCTTACTACACACCCAGCATTCTATTCATTGTACTGCCTAGCTGTCCATTTCTATATATGGAAATTTATTTCTGTGAATTTGTAGAAATATATATAGAAATATCTACAGAAAAAAGGAACATATATATAGAGAAATATGTGTATATATATATATACATACATATATACACACATATACAAAGAAACGTGTGTATCTAGACATACATATTGATATAGCACTATAGATTTATATCTGTGTCTAAAAATGTAGTCAAGCAATATAGACATATTGTTTACAAAGCCCTTTTCTCACACCTTCCCAGTGAGACAAGTCATGAAATCATCCCTATTTCATAGATGAGGAAACTGAGGCTCAAAGGAATCAAGTATTTTTTTCAGGGTCACATATCCCTATTAAGTGACATGCCCAGGATCACATAGCAGTATCTGAGACTAGATACAAACTCAGACCTTCCTGACTCCATGTCCAGGACTCTATCTACTGTACCATCCACCAATTCTATTATTTTAAGAAAATTGTAAGAGCTCCTGATATAAACCCATAATAATTTAAAGACAAAATGAAGGACCAAGATCTCATTAAAGCCCCATGGTGTGGACTGTCAATAAAGAAGTTTGTGCTTGAACCTACACATAAGATGTCAACATTATCTGAACTCCTAACATATTCTAGAATGAAATTAAGAGTGTCATGTTCCCATTTAGGGTAAAACTACCAGTCCTGTCAAGGTGTGGCTAATAAAGGGGAAAAATATTGATTAAATACCTATTATACACATGCACACACACATACATACATACACACACACACACACACACACACACACACATATATATATATATACATATAATATGCAAACAACTCCTTCTCCATTTTTCTGCTTTATTTCCATTTGTTTTCCAGAACTCTAACCAATGAAGGCTACCTTCTTTTCCCATGTCAGAAATGATCTTTTCTTATTCAGAATTATTGTGACACTTTTTAACTTTTACATATATGCTCTTATCAATTTCTATCATATCAGGTGATTTCTATAGTAGCTCATATACTTTAATTAGGCTGTAAATTTCCTGAGAAAAGATATTATCTAGTACCTCTAAGTATATCTCAAAGTAGATGAAAAAACAGATGTTTATTGAATGAATGTGTCAGCTTATCTACCATTTGTCCAAAAGGATGCATTTTTTTAGTATGTGAATTTCCTAGGACAAAGATCTGATTTCATGGATTACCATGGATTTTTCCATTTCTCTTGTTAGGAATGCTGGTAAGTAAAAAAAAAAACCTGTTCCAGCATCAAAGAATTTGAGAGCTGGAAAGTACCATATGGCCATCTAGTCTATACAGGAAAGGAACACCCTTTATAACATATCCCAAAACTGGTCATCCCAGATTATACTTAAAAACAATGGAGGGAGAATCTAGTAGCTGTCAAGAAAGCCCATCTCCCGCTGGGCCAGCTGTTTGATACAAGATGACTTTTTATATGAAGTTTTGATGATAATTTTTTATAAAGTAATTTTATTAAATTCCCTTTATGAATATTTTGTTCTTTACTCTTCCATTTATTCCTAAGAAGTAAATCTTTCATTCTTTTCATTACTCTCTATTATTCTGAATTCAATTTTTTCTTTCTTCTTGAACTTCTGAACTATACTTTTACTATTTAAAATAAAAAAAAACTGTAATATAATTTGTTTCCTATTCTAAAGAACCTAGAAGAAAAACTGAAAATTCATGTTTTCAAAAAATTTATCATAGATTTAGGTAACTCTAAAAACAACCAAAAAAGTACAATAGAAAAACAACCAAGAACAACAAAAGTAACATTAGAAAACAAAGAGCATTAGAAAAAAAGTCTAAACTTACTCATGGAAAACACTTTCTGGCCAAACAAAATTTGAATTAAATGGTTTCAAAAGAACTTTCAAATCATTTCTATGCTTTAAATTATCTGGCCTTCAATTCCCTCAGCTTATAGATCCCTTTCTACTCCCCAAATACTAGGATCCTGTAATATTTTCGATATTAGAGATAAGGATAGGGATTAACCCTATGAATTCACTAAAATAAGGAATTCTCAGATGAGGGAACTCTACTATTACCATAATACTTTTCCATAATCTTGGTCTTAAAAAAGTTATAGAAAGCATTAGAATTATGACTTGCCTAAAATCACAAAGTATCAGAAGTGGCATATAAATTCAGGTTCTCTTTACCCTGAGACCAGGCCTCTAATCACTATAATGCCATCTCCATTATGACTGAGAGACAAAAATAAAGAGAAAGACAAAAAGATATAGAGACTCAGACAGAGATAGATGCTTTTTTAAAATATATGATATATGGTCCTCTTTTCCTCGGTAATATATATTTATGTTTAAATTATATATTTTTTTCTTTCTTTTTTTATTATAATTTTTTATTTATAACACATATGCATGGATAATTTTTCAACACTGACCTTTGCAAAACCTTTTGTTCCAAATTTTTCCTTCCTTCCCCTCACCTCCTCCCCTAGCTGGCAGCTATTCCAATATATGTTAAAATATATGTTAAATTAAATATATGTATACATATCCATAGTTACCTTAATGCACAAAAAAAATCAGATCTAGAAAGAAAAAAAACCTGACAAGAAAAACAAAAATGTAAGCAAACAATAACAGAAAGAGTTAAAATGCTACACTCAGTTCCCACAGTCTTCTCCCTGGATGTAGATGGCTCTCTCCATTGATGAACAATTGGAACTGGTCTGAATCATTTCATTGTTGAAGAGACCCACATCTATCAGAACTAATCATCATATAGTATTGTTATTGAAGTGTATTAATGATCTCCTGGTTCTGCTCATTTCACTCAGCATCAATTCATGTAAGTCTTTCCAGGCCTCTCTGAAATCATCTTATTGGTCGTTTCTTACAGAACATTAATATTCCATAACATAAATATACCATAATTTATTCAGCCATTCTCCAATTGATGGGCATCCATTCAGTTTCCAGTTTCTAGCTACTATGAAAAGGGCACAAACATTTTTGCACATGTGGGTCCCTTTCCCTCCTTTAAGATCTCTTTGGGATATAAGCCCAGTGACCTATGTACATATCACAAATATATATAAACAAATACATGCATATATTATTAAAGAAAAGACTATCTTACTGCATTTCTACAATAGCCTACAAATTTTGAATGACATACAAAATATTTCTGATTTATCAAAGAAATGAGATATGTAAGTATATAGTAAGTTATCTTCATTCAGTGAGATTTATTAAAGAACATATTGCTTCTATTGAAATCCTATTATCTATCTCTTGTGGACAAAAACAATTCAATACTACTTGGAGGAAGATAAAGGAAAAGGAAGGGAATAAGCCTTTAGATAGTACCTGTTCTATGCTAGGTCCTGTGCTAAGTTCAACTTGCTTTTTATCTTTTCTTTCTTTTTTTTTTTTAAACAAATATTTTCTTGGTGGATCTTCGCAACAACTCTGTGAGGTAGATGCCATTATTATTCTCACTTTACAGGTAAGAAAACAGAGGTATACAGAGATCAATGGAGCTGTCAAGGGTCATATAGCTAGGAAGTATCTGAATTCAGGTCTTCCTGTCTCCAGGCCGAGAATTCTATTTACTGTACCACCTAACTAAGCAAAGACTACTAGTTGTCCATCTACTGATTTGGTAGTATTTTAAAATTCTCAAGGACAGAATTCAACTGACAGAGAACATTTAATAGAACAAATCAAAAACTCTATTAAACATTATATCACAATGAATTTTTAAAAATAAAGAATAAATCATCTGTTTTCTAATACCACTTCTTGAAATATGTATGTATATACTTGTATGCAAATAGTACATGTATGTATATGCATATATAAACCTATATATGTATATATCTTATCTCATTTTAATGTTTATATTAATATATCACATTATATTATTATAGGATATTATATATTATTCAACATATTAATATTGTATATTACTTTACATAGCAAATATATTAATACATTATTCACATTGTTTCTTTTGTAATTCCGTGCATAATATTTTATTCATTTAAAAACATAATTCTGAGAAGTCCTTCACCTTCACCAAACCACCATTAGGAGTCTATGACACAAAAAGTAAAAAATTCTCTTATTCTGAAAAGAATCTCTATGCTATTAGCAGTTTGAGTGAAGGGGGGGAAAATGATTGAGATAAGCCTTAGGATTGAAGGAAGCAACACTGGAGTTTATTGGTTTTTATTTAAGGAATAGACATAACTCTTTTAACTACAGACTATGGTCATTTTCCCTACTTTATAATATGAAATTGAGCCTTGAGAGATTTTAACAGATTTGCCCATGGTCACATAGCTAATAAGTCCAGTTCTCTAATCATACACCACAATGTCCTTCTATAGCTTATATAAGAAGTAGCATTTATATAAAGCTTCAAAATTTGTAAAGATATCATTTCAATTTTTCCCTTACAACAATCCTGGAGGGTAGTCGCCTCATTTTACCGAGGAAAAAAATGCCAACCTGATCAATGAGAATTGGAGACTTAACAAGACTGAGGGTATAAAAGCAATGATAATAATATGGAAGAGAATGAAGTTCTCATGCTATTCTATAATGCCTTTCCTCTTTTTTTTATATAATATTCGATACACCACTTGACTACTGTCAAGCAATAAGATGTAAAGATTAGTAACTAACTCTTCTTAAATCATCCCAACAACTTGGGTTTGAAAACTACTTTAAAAGTTTCAAAAATATTCTCAAGTTTACCAGGGAATGGCTATGAAAAACACAAAACTCAGTCAAAACAAGTTATGAAAAACAGCCAGTAATGGCTACAACTCAATAGCAATGGCAGTGCTGAATGGAGAAAGGGACTGAGTATGAATAACTTTTCTAATTTGGAAGGAAAGTTTTACATCTGTGATGATCATGATGCCATCATTTTATCTCCTTGCATCATATCTGGCAATTTTCTCAGCCTGGCAAGCCTGCAATCTGAGGGGGTCAGAATACAGAGAGGGCATCTGTTCCAGAGTTTGGTGCCCAGTTTTCTGTCTGGAAAAGTAACAAAACAAAAAACCCCAACAACTCACAAAGTGACAATGTGCAATAAAATGCGGCACCAAAAGAATTAGAGAGGCAGTGAATATAATTTTGTAAAAGTCATGGGCTCAGGAAACAATTACTAACAGAAAAAGGGACATGAGGAAATTAAATTTAAGTAAGAAAGTAGAATGAAGGATAGTTAAAATCCTGAATTATTTTCTGTAAGTTTGGGTTTTATTAAAGATCTATTTTAGATAAATTGCTGGCAGTAAACACTTTTATTGAGGAGAACCAGACAATTTTATTGAGGAGAACCAAAAAAAGCCTGGGTAGGCTACCCCCAATCTAAGGGAAATATCTGTAATCAGGATGACTTTGTAAAGTGTCCAGGAATTTTTCTTTAAGAGATGATTCTAGAGTATCTCCTCATAAATCTGGCCAGTGATATTTTTGAAGTGTAGAATGACAAGGATGGAAGTGTATAACAGCATATGCCAAAAGGGAGATAATCACAATCTCAATACCAGTTAAACCCCAGAGCATCAAATTTGTAATCTACTTGTTTTTTAAGAGATCGCTTTTGTACAACTGGGGCTTGGTCAATACTGGGCTAAATATAGCATGAAAAAATTTTGGTATGCTTTTAAAATACATCTGGTTTGGAGGACCTTACAGAAAAACTCAAATATTCCCATAGAAAGAGATTCCCCTTTCCTTAGAGGTTTAGATAAAACTTGCACCCACAAAAGAATACATAAAAAGGGCTTCTTAACCTATGATCCTTTATGGGTCTATGAATAAATTTCAAGATGTCTCTGAACTTATAGAGGAGGAAAATATACACACACAAATAATATTAGTTTCCTTTACAATCCTATAGATGATCGTGTGTGTATACACACACACACATACATACACACACACACACACACACACACACATTTTTAAAAACCAACATTAATCTAAGGAGTCCATTGGTTTCACAAGACTGCCACAGGGGGCTGTGAAACAAAAAGAATTTTTGTGCTGAAAAGAAACTCTATGCTATTAGCAGTCTGAGTTTTAAAAAAAAAATCAGAGAGATAAGCCTTCTTAGGATTGCAGGATGTGATATTGTAGTTTTTTCGTTTTCATATAGGAACACACACGGCTATTTTTAGTTTATGATTCTTGATATCCAAAACATTATGAAAATACTTGTCCCAGCTGTTCCTGAGCCTATGCCAAGGAGTAAGGAACTGAGAAGCATAACCAACACGAATGTCCCTAGAACTAAATTCATGCTTCAATCCTAGGTTTTCATTTCTTTAAGTCTAGATTTGACATCCCACAAATACAATCAAATAAAACTGACTGGAGATACTACCTAGATCTTGTTATATCTTAAGACAATCAATTATCTGTCTTGAAATTATTCTCTCCACCCCTTCTCCCCCTGATACACACCCAATTTAGCTTCCTCACCATCAACCTGTCAGAAAGTAGGGAAGAAAGAAAATGAAATGGTTTCTCAATAGATAGCAATGAAATATTATCATGGATAATAAACTAAAAAATCTGGGAAGCAGGTGAGACTTGTTCCAATATGACTGGCAAAATAAGGTGTGACTCTGTTTTGGCCCCAGAGGAACAGAAAGCACAGAAGAATGAGCCTTGATTAAGAGTACATTTGGGTAGTAGGAGCAGAGGGGAAAGGTTTTTCGTGGGGAAAAAAAAAAAAAAAAAAACATTTAAAATGAGAAAAAAAATTGATATACAAGTAATAAAAATGTTCCAATTTCTTTTTTCTTTTAAGGTAGAAAATGTTGCTGGAGAAAGGTCACTTGTGCATTATGTTACATTAAATGAATATGTATTCACTTTCATGACCAGAAAACTGAATAATTCTAAAAAGATGAAAAGGACCAAAAGGAAAGAAAAAAACAACCCAAATCATCCCTCCCATCAAGGGATTACAACATACAACAAATGGCTTAATTTTGTAAACCATAGTGTCTCATGCACTGGAGGACATAAATAAGGAAAGATTGGGTGGGAAAAGTACACTTCAAAAGAACATCAACAACAACCAAAAAAAAAAAAAAGATGTGATTCATAAAATAATTACTTGATTTTTAAAATCCGCTTGTAAGCTTGTTAGAAAAAGAGTATGCTGTGACTGGATGTATTTTGTGTTCAGTCAATGATATTAATCCATGATTGGGATGAACAAAACACATTTCAGTGTCATAAAGACTGGAGAGCAAAGAGGATTCAAATGTCACATCTAATCAAAAAAGATCGTCTTATATTTTATCAGAACTATCATTTTATGTAAAAATGAAACAAAACTCAAAAAGTTATTTGTAACCTTTATTGAAGTTTTTGGGTTTTTTAATAGATCACTGAAAGTTAGAATGGTAAAAACCTAGTATCTTGAGTGTGGGGTTTGTGTGTGCATGTGTAATTTTATGTAACTGACAATTATATTTATTAATTAGTATTAGAACATTATTTTTCAAGCCATAATTTTGGTATATATTCTTGGAAAAATATACAAAAATGTTTTTCATTTATTTATCATTTTCAATTTTTAAATCATGAACTCTTTCATTAACCAAAAAGAAATAAATGTAAGAAATGAAAGAAATTATATTTCAACTTAATATATAATCAGAGCCAAATATGTGCCTGTTTTTAATTTGTGAGATTTTAAAGTGATCGTGCTTTTCAAACAACTCCAGTCTCCCAGAATCTCTTGGTCTAGCTACTGTTCCCCTGATCTTTGCATTCTATATGCTGACTCTTTTGCCTCTGAAGATATTGTTCTCTTCACCCCCACCCCACCCCACCCCCAAAAAAGAAAAGAAATATTCTGACCTCTAGAGAGACTGGAAAACACTTTCTTGCTTTCCTATCACCCATTTCTCTCCCTTGATCCTTTCAGTCTCAGAGCCCCATTAAGATAGGTGACCCTCTCCCCCATTACTTTAATTTCACCTCTCTTCCATGACATCATCATACATTCATATTTGCTATCAGTTAATACATATATATATATATATATATATGTATGTATATACATATATACATCTTTCCTCACCTAATGGTCAACTCTATGAAGCACATCTATTTTTCTTGTTAGCTGAGGATTAGTACAATAGCTTTATTTGGCTACTGTGCATTTGAGAATTATGTTGTATTCCATGCTCATCATAATAATTCAACCTATTCCCAATTTGACTATATCGTTTGCAAGGGAATTACTTAATAAACATTTAATCAACTAATGTTTGGGGGAATTCTAACTAAAATGTAATTCTTTCCCTATTTCACTCAGTTAAACTCAATTAGTCCTTTTCTTACTGAACACTTCTACTCAAAGATACAGAAGACATTATAAGGATTTTGGAATTTCCTGTCTTTCTGGTACTATTTCGAGTCAGGACTGAGACATTAAGAAAGATAATAGTAGAAAATTAGTAATATCTAGTGTAACTAAGAAAAGAACAAACTGCCCCCTCCAGTGGAAAGTAAACTTTGTTTGACAATATGCATGTCACATGAAATGGTTATGATTTATACAGCCATTGCTTGTAAAACAGTCAGAGATCTGTTTTGACAGCACTACAAAGAATTTTAGAAGCTCAGAATTAGAAGTACCTTCATAGGTCTTCCAGTCACCCCATTTTTTTTTTAATTCTGAATTTAACATGTACCAAATACAATGACTATTTCCATATACAAAGATTTTACATGCCAGGAGTCCTGTTGGTCTAATCAAATGAGTTTTCAATTACAAAGGAATGAAAAGGAAGAAAATTATCACACATCTTTTTGCTAAGCCAAATCATAGAAAGTAGTATATATGACATAGGGAAAATAAATATATAAATAAGTACATAAATAAGAATATTAATGAACATAAACGTACATTGCATGAGTAACAAAAAAAAAATGAGGTATGTCTCTAAGGCTTGATTGACTATGACTAGTGACTATAATATGGCAAAAGAAAGATAGGAAGAAAGGAAGAATTTGTCTTTCATTCAAAAGAAACAGATTAAAGCATTATAAATCAAAAAGATAAACTTCAGGAAGAAAGACCATGAATCAAAATGGAGAGAGAGGCACAGTGGAGTGAGCATTTGGATGAAGAACAACAACAACAACAACAAAAAACAGAGAAATGCTCAGAGCTGAAAGATGAAGTGTCTTGTTTGTGGAGCAGCCAGAAGTCAATGTCACTAGATTGAAGAGTGTGTGTTGGGAAGTAAGGTGTAAAAAGACTGGAAAGATAGGAAAGGGCTAGGTTATGGAGGGCTTTCAACATTAATGATAGCTACATAACAAGATGATAGCTAGAGAAATGTACTGGACATTAATTTTTCTAAACTGACTATACAAAGGAAGACCTTTGTGGCAAAAGAAGAAAAAATCAGCATGTTATCTAATTTTATATTATCCATAGAAATATTAGAATGATAGAGCATTAATTAAGTACTTATTGTGTGACAAGCCCTATGGAGATATAAAACCAAAAAGCTAGATAGATAGTCCCTACTCTTAAGGAGTTTATATATTAATAAGAGAAGATAAAATTTCTTCTCCTGGAAGATGATGGAAAGTAAGGGCAGAAATGCAAAGGAGATATGGAGAGTAGACATGGATATTCACATGAGGTACAAGGCAGATGTAGTAAAATAAGGGAAGTAAACCTAAGAGTAAATGTGAGAGATTTCATATAGCATAAGAGTCATCGTCACATTGTATACATGAATTCGCACATTTGTATTACTTTTTGTGTTTTAGACAAAAGGAACCTGTTTTATAAGTAATGGGGGAATTTTCTTATGTAAAAAAAAACACCAAACAAACAAACTGAAGGCTATAGAACTAAAATTCAAAATAATGAAAACCATAAAGGGAAGACTAAATACCATAAAAGTTATTCTACTTCTCAAAACTAATGGTATTTGAGATGTTTAAACACATGCCTTCAGCATCTGTAATGAATATAATAACAAAAAGCAAAACGTATGAACATTATGGGCTCTTAAATGGCAAAACATCATGTTATTCTTGATGACATTTTATGAAATATAAGACTTGAGATCCAATAATCAGGATCTCGGGATACAATTTTCCTTACTTATACATTTGTACCAGATAAAACAGGTTTTAAAAAATGAATTAGCATCATAGTTTGTAAAATCCAACAAGTAGGAAGGAAATAGACAAACAGATGTGTAAAATAGATGTCTTAGATAGGGAGATAAGATAAGTATTTGATGGCAGGGACCTGCTTCAAAGAAGATCCCCTGCATGCACATCTCCAAAAGAATATAGATATGCTTGAGTATATGTTAGCTTAAAGTATGAATGATTACATATTTAATTGAGAAGTACAAGCTTATAATATGGAAATATGTTTTGCATGATTTCATATGCTTAAATAGGGGGGCTATAAGGAGAAAAGAAAATTTGAAAACAAGTTATTTAAATAAAATAAATAACAAATCAAAGTTTATTTGTTTGTTTTAAAGAGAAGTGCAAATTTACAGTGGAGATTCTAAATGAAAACATTCCAAAAGAGCAGATTTAAGTTAGGAGAAACTTGGCTTTAGAAGGATTCATTAATTAAGAAAGACCTTTCAAAGAAACATAACTGGGGTCATGTGCTTAGGCAATCAATAGCAAGAGTTAGGTTAAGAACTCCTAGAACAGGAATTCTTAATTTTTTTTTGTGCCCTGGATATATTTAGCATTCTAGTAAAGCTTGTGGACCCATTCTTAGAATAATGTTTTTAAATGCATGAAATATCCACTAATGAAGAGGAAATTAGAGAAATAATAAGGAGTTATTTTGCTCAACTTTATGCCAATAAATTTGATAACCTAAGTGAAATGGATGACTACCTCCAAAAAATATAGACTTCCCAGACTAACAGAGGAGGAAGTAAATTGCTTGAATAGTCCCATTTCAGAAAAAGAAATAGAACAGGCAATTAAGCAACTCCCTAAGAAAAAATCCCCAGGACCAGATGGATTTACATGTGAATTTTACCAAACATTTAAAGAACAATTGGCCCCAATGCTATATAAATTATTTGATAAAATAGGGAATGAAGGAGTCCTACCAAATTCCTTCTATGACACAGACATGGTACTGATACCTAAACCAGGTAGTGAAAACAGAGAAAGAAAATTATAGACCAATCTCCCTAATGAATATTGATGCTAAAATCTTAAATAAGATATTAGCAAAAAGACTACAGAAAATCATCTCCAAGATAATACACTATGATCAAGTAGGATTTATACCAGGAATGCAGGGCTGGTTCAATATTAGGAAAACGATCAATATAATTGGCCATGTTAATAACCAAATTAACAAAAACCATATAAATGCATGAAATAAAATAAAAAAAAACAATCATAATGAAATACAGTGATCAAAATAAAACTAATTCACAAATTCCATGTTAAAGTTCTCTAACCTAGGGTAAAAGAACTGCTAGCCCAAAAGAGTAGAGAAAGAGTTCTTTAAGAAAAGTACTATCCTTGATTCCAAGAAAATGTATATTCATTCAATGTTGAAGAGTTAGCAAGAAAAGGTTCTACTCAAAGTGCCATAGAAAGATTTTCAAAACAATAGGTTTTTTTGTACACACACATATTATACATAGATACATATATATGCATAGACATACATATGTATATACAAACATGTATATATATATATATCAGAAATTTTTCTGTGGTTTTAAGGCTGTGTTTGATTGTAGGAGGACAGATTTGTATACTTGGTCAATTTTACTAAAACATAA
Source organism: Sarcophilus harrisii (assembly GCF_902635505.1). Lineage (NCBI taxonomy): Eukaryota > Metazoa > Chordata > Mammalia > Dasyuromorphia > Dasyuridae > Sarcophilus > Sarcophilus harrisii. The sequence goes on from NC_045426.1 coordinate 476,315,910, forward strand.
TTGGAATTTAAAGGGAAAATTTCATTTACAAAGTATATTATACAGAGTCAATAATACAATTGAAATATTTCCATATATATATATATATATATATGTACATATAAGTTTTACCTGGAAGAAGTGTTTTGTTGAAAGAAGCACTCTGATGCCTCCAAAAAGTTATGGCAGACCGCTCTCTGTTCTGTAATCGATTTAACCTTTCTGCTAGCCCTCCCCTATTGAGGAAAAAAAAAGTTAAAATTAGCCAAGAATTAGCATTCCATTTGGCAAAGAGGTAAACAAATAACAATTATTTTTCTCTTCAAGTCATATGTTTTACCCTTTTAACGTATCCTTTCATAGAGTTCTTCTCAAAGTTTTGTATTTAATAGAGAATATTGACTCTAATAGAGAGTTTTGACTTTTAGAAGAGAAAAATTTTTCTTGGCAAAAATATTGGAGGTAGCTTGTTATTTTCTTAATCAGCTCATCTGACAGGGAAACTGAGGCAGAATTAAGTGACTTGCGCAGGATCACGCAGTTTAATAAGTGCCTGGGGCCAGAGTGAAAATGAATCTTCCTTACTCCAGGTGTCTATGTACTGTGCCACTTAGTTGCTAGATGCATAAGTACAAAGGGATACTATCAAACAGTATGAAATGAGGAATAAGGAAAAACATAAGGAAGAGTTATATAGACTAATGGAGAATAAAATAAGCACACCCAAGAGAAAAATAGACATGATCATAACATGCTGTGTATGTGTGTGTGTGTGTGTGTGTAAGTAATGCAAAGAATATAACTAAAATGGATGTAAAATTCTAAGTAATAGAAAAACCGGTAAAGCTACCACAGAAGACATAATGAAACAGTCCTTCTCTTGGCAAACAGCCAGAGAACTGCTAGGAGAGAGTATTGTATAATTACTAGATGTGGTCACTGTACTGAATATCTTTGTTCACATGTTTTCCTTTGTCACAAGGTAAGATTCAATGTAAAGTGATATGTGAGATACTTATGATATAAAGACACCAAAGAACAATAAGATTTTTTTTAAAAGGTTGATAATCAAAATCAGTATCTTTATTTTTACCCATGTTCTATTTTTTTTCAGCATCAAAGACTTGATTAAATAGGTCACATTAGAGCTGTTGTAACTGTCCTGTCACCTCCCTTATCCTTTCTTCTAATGTGACCTTTGCTCAAATTAGTCTATAATCTGACTTTACACGGACAACTAATTCTGAAATGACTCTTATCCACATCAATAATCAGGTACTTCCTGTTCCTTAAGATATATTTCATTTACTCTTCTAGGAAAAATTATTCATGAGATATAAAGCAATGTTTAAAGCAACAGTCTCTTTAATTTCTTAATTCCATATTCTCTTTTCCTCCATCCCTCATTTTCTTCCCTCTCCTTTTCTTCTTTCTTTATCTCTCTCTATCTGTCTGTCTCTGTCTCTCTCCCCTATTCTGCACTGTGGTGACCAAAAATTAAGGATGATGTTGAATTGGTTGAGAATAAGTCATCATATTATTTACAAAATTTCTCTACTTCCTCCTCTGCAATAAATGTTGGCACATAGTCAGTGATTATTATCTTTATAGAAGTCTTTTTACTTATGCTATCATAAGCACTGAAAGGTGAGATGGCCAAACATCCCATGAAATGAAGTTCTTGTTGTTGTTGTATATACCATGACACTATTTATACCAACTCTTTCATTTTCCTCTGTAGAAATCTGTAAATCATTCTTCAATTTCATTGAAACTCTTCATTTCTTCTGGTTTCACTGACAATAACAATCATTCCTGATAGCATTCACTTCTTGTTGAAATATATCAACTTGCTGGTCTTTGGACAAGGATCTCATATTTAAAGTACCCAAAGTTATAACTACATATAGTCTCAATTATATGAATCTGGGAACCTTCTCCTTCTTTCCACCTCCTTTTCTCCCCCAATATTCCACTCCATCAACTTCAAAAGGAGCTAAGTCCACTGAACAGACTCTAATGGAAGGAGACTTGGCTCAGTACCTGAAGAATTGGCCATGGGGAGATGGGATTGCCCCTGCTACCAATAGATGAAAATGACTGATTCTTCATCATTCATGACAGGAGCATTTGGCCTCTGCCCGTTACAAAGGGCACAACATTTGACATTTGAAAGGAAGTAGCATAAGATGAGGGATCATTTTGTACTTTAAAAAAATGCTGTGGGTTACCACATCCATATTTCCTGGGTTGCTTCTCCCTACTTAAATAGGAAAGGTCCTTTGATAGCTGGTACTTTCTCTTGTTAAAACTGTACTCTAAGCCTTTCTAGCTCAATTGGATAGTCTCTGAGAAACCAGGCTGAACTTCATACAAGAAAGAAGTATCAGTCTCAGTTTCCTCATCTGTAAAGTTGGGATAATAATAGTACCCACTTCTCAGGGTTGCTGTGAGGATCAAATGAGATAATAAATATAATAGTGTATGTATAATAAATGTAATAGTGTATGTATAGTGTTTTGTAAGCTTTAAAGCTTAATAGCTTTTGTTTTTGTTATAGAGCAGAGCTTCTGCTGAAGACAAAGATGCTCAAAATAAAACAAAGAACTAAAGTAAAGCTAAAGGAACTCTGTAAATAAAACTAAAATAAAAGATCATTGTCTACTATCTACTTCCTTTTAATTTGTTTTTCACAAGATTCTAATGGGCAATCCAATATACCTACTATAAGATAAGAGTTAGCTTTTGTCAGTAGGAATAGAGAAGTAGAGATGACTAAAACAAAAAGTAAAATGAAGGATGAATCCCACAAAAATTAATTAAATTTTTTTTCACATAAAAATTAATCAAATTGAATAAAATTCTCTTAGGCAATTCTCTACAGTGCTGGGTATATGACTGTAGCAATATAACACTGAGGCAAAAAGCATATCTTACAAAAGGCCTTAATAGGGATTATGCACAATTTTTCACTGATAAGTATTTGAACTGTGAAAGTATCTGTGATCATTAACCTATGAAACTACTGACCTACTTTATAAAATTATCTCTTACCCATCCTGTAAAAAGTCTCACAAGTATAATATACAATATAAATATAGTGATTCCTGTCAATCATTTAAATCTTGCTCATTTGATCATTCAGAAGCCTGTGAGTGATAAGGTAAATTACCATAATCTAATTATATCTACTTGAAAATTTATAATGAACTTTAAAGTTCATAAGGCTGTTAACACACAATATAATCTCTGAACCTCAGAACACTCTTGTGAAAGAATAGTTACAAGTATTATCTCCATTTTACAGATGAGGAAACTATTCCTCACAGAGATTAAGTGATTTATCTAGAAACCTTTGTATTTTTAAGAGGTATAGCCCACAAGGAAAAGAACTGAGAAATGATCATCAGATTTAGCATTTAAGAACTTTCAGAGAAGTTTCAATAATGAGATTTTCAAAAGACTGAAAGTTATTAGGAAATGAGTGGGTAGTAAGGAAGTGAAGCAGCAAATGTGAATTGATTCTAGGAGTTGGAGATCTTGGAGAGAGAGGTTTAGAAAACATTTTTCTAACAACAACATTGTTAAATGGATAGTACATTCATCACTTCAGTTTACAGAAGGAAACTGCACAAAGGTTACAATTACCTACCCAGAGTTAGTAAGTATCAGGGCTTGGAAATGAACTCAGTGTATCTGATTCTTCAGCCAGCACACCTTCCACTAGGAGCTGATACCTCTCCAGTAGGTAGGTAAATGGGAGCCAAAGAAAGGTTTTTAAACAGAAGCTACAGGACAACAGCAGATCTCAGGGATTGTTTAGGCAACAATTCAGAGGATTAAATAGAGAAGAGACAGACTAGAATAGGAAAACTAATTAGGAGAGTATTCCTGATAGATTGTGGTCTTTCTTCTCCACACAAAGCCCCAAATGACATCACTTTGTTTGGTTTCAGGTACAGTATGTTCAACTGTGGCTGATCAAACCCATACAAGCTTGGAAAGCTCTAGCATAGGTCGAGCACAAACAGCCCATAGGAACATTGAGGTGGATTCTCTAACTTTCTGCATCTCACATTTCTTCTGAACGATTTCAGTTCTGCTTTGCTCATAGAGCAGAGCACCTTCTCTGACAAGGGTGTGCTGTGTTGAGTGAGGTCATACCAGTGCCTCCCGTGTTACGCAATCAGTCCCAAAGTTCTTAAGAGAGACCTTTGAGTGTCCTTGTATCGTTTTTTCTGACTACCTTGTGAGCGCTTCTCCTGTGTGAATTCTGTATATAAAATAATAGTCTTTTTGGCAAACATACATTTGGCATTTCAACAATGTGACCGACCTATCTGAGTTGCACTCCCATAATCCTGATGAAAAGAGATAAGACCTGAACCATGAGCATCTCAATGGTGGTAGAAAGGTGAGGTTAGATGAAAGAGTTTACAAATAGGTAGAAAAAAAATTAGATATGGAAAGAGGGGGAGAGGAGAGTACCAAACATGATGCCAAGGAAGTGGTAGTGTTACTAAAGAAATGAAGCATATATTAAGAAGCACAGAAAACTATATAATGAGGCAAAAGCAACATAGCTTAATCAGCACATAGTACAGTACTGGCACATAGCATATGCTTAATAAATGTTGGCTGACATGATAAAATCAGTGAAATGATTTTAAAAGCTTATAAAAAAGCCTTCATTTCACCATGTTTCTTAAGACCAGTGGAAAATTGTTTGAACATATTCTCTCCCCAGGCTATTTTTTTATAATTTTTTTTAATTAAAGTCTTTTATTTTCAAAACATATACATGGATAATTTTCAACATTCACCCTTGCAAAACCTTGTGTTCCAAATTTTTTCCCTCCTTTTCCCCCCTTCTCTCCCCTAGATGGCAAGCAATCCAATATGTGTTAAACATGTTCACTTCTCATATATATATTTCCACAACTGTCATCCTGCACAAGAAAAATCAAAATAAAAAGGAAAAAATGAGAAAGAAAACAAAATGCAAGCAAAGAACAACAGAAAGAATGAAAATACTATGTTATGATCCACACTGAGTCCCCACAATCCTCTCCCTGGGTGTAGATGGCTCTTCATCACAAGATCACTGGAACTATTTTGAATCATCTCGTTGAAGAGAGTCACGTCTATCTGAATTGATCTTCGTATAATCTTGTTGTTGTCATGTATAATAATCTTCTGGTTCTGCTCATTTCACTTAGCCTCAGTTCGTGTAACTCTCTCCAGGCTTCTTTGAAATCATCCTGCTAATAGTTTCTTACAGAATAATATTCCATAATATTCATATGCCATAACTTATTCCAGCCATTCTCCAATTGATGGGCATTCACTTAATTTCCAGTTTCTTGCCCCTACAAAAAGGGCTGCCACAAACATTTTTGCACATTCTCACTGGACTATTACCAAAAGGTTGGACATAGTTTCTCTATATAAATTCATGTCCAATAAAATGGAAACTCCATTGACACTGGTCAACATGTATTCATTTGAAGACATGTGACCCTTGTTTTTGATAATGATTTAATGATAATGATAATGACAATGGGTAGGAAAGGTCAGACAGACAACAAAAAACCAGGAATGAGCAGTGTCAATGAATTTAAGGGAATATAAAGTAGTTACTACTAAAATTATGAATGCCAAATTTGCAGAAATTCTTGTGCAAATCATAGGACTTGTTTAATTGCCTATAAGAATTATAATTTTCTTCCACCAGTTTCCTCCTAAAAGCAGACAACTAAGTTGAAGGAAAAAAAAACCACTACCTGATATTTTAAAAATATTTGAGCTTTTAAAGAGAAAAAGTATAAAAACCAAATAATTTTAAAACTCCTAAGTTTACCTTAGTAGCTTCTTTTTCTTTTTCTTTGCAGAATCTTCTGGAGTCCTAGGAGTATTATCTGATTCTTTCTTGGGAGTATGTAAAAGAACTTGTGCACATTTTATCCAGTCACTTTCAGGTCTTCCTTTGTCTTGTTCTAAATCTAATCCAAAATTCATGTGGTATTTGTGAGAAACTTCTAAATTGGTGGGTAACACATTCTTTGTGTCTTCTTCTTTCTCAGTATCTGAGGAATATTCCAAAATTTCAGTAGAATTCATCTAGAAAAAAGAAGAGAAATGCAATTAAATCAATAGATGTCATTGTGTGTGTGTGTGTGTGTGTGTGTGTGTGTGTGTATGTATGTGTATGTATATATATATATATATATATATATATATATATATATATATATAACTGTTCTGGATCTCTTAAGAAATGGCAAAGATCTATTCAAAATAACACTAGAAATTCTATATTTACTAACAACTTCTATTCAGAAGCAAAAAAGGCGATCAGATTTCACAAGGAATACTACAACATTATAATGATGTATGTAATATAATTCACATATTTCTGCTCTAGTTTCATCACATTAAAGTAGATCTATGTTAATCCAATAGTTGACAAATTAAAAGATACACATTGCTTATGTTTAGAAAAGGACTAAGGGAATGATTGTTCTTTAGTTGTTCAGTCATGTCTGACTCTTTGTGATCCCATGAACTCCATCATGACAATACTGTCCATGAGCTTTTCTTGGCAAAGATACTAGGGTAGTTTGCCATTTCCCTCTCCCATGGATTAAGGCAAATCAAGTCCTGAAAGGAAAAAAATAATTCCTTAGCATTCACATTGGGTATTTTTTCATTATTTCCTTAAATGATCCCTAAAAACATCAAACTATATAAAGTCATATAATATAGAAACACATTTAGGTCTGTTCTTTTATGTTTGACCAAAAAAAAAATTGCTGGTTTATCCACATTGATCAGCCTCATGTGGCTCTTTCAGAGTTGTTTTATCTATGACAATATTTCCCTATTGGAATATGGGTACTGATACCAATTAACTTTATAGATAATAAATGTGTTGATAATTTCCTAAGGGACTCTTCTGTATAATTATCCTCCTCAATTTTAAACTCAGAGGGTTGTATAAATGTGTAAATTCTTAGGGTCCATTAACAAAATGTAAGGATAACAAACAAGGCTTTTAAAAATGCTGACAGAAAAGGAAAAACAGTTTGAGATGACCTTTGTAAATCAAGAGAGTTTGTGTACTGGAAAGGGATTTGGGGAAATGGCTTTGTATAATTTGAAAAGATCAATCAATAAGCATTCATTAAGCACTCTGTCCATATGCTGGAGATACAAAAATAAATCTAATAGTGTCTTTCCATATAATTATTACAAACAATGTTCTAGGTATCTATAGAGGTAAGGAATAGCATTAGCACCTCGGGAAGATCCAGAAAAGACTTATGCAGAAGTGTTGCTTAAATTACCCTTGAAGAAAATCAGAATGCCTGAATAGCGAATGTATGGAGGAAGTGCATTCTAGGCCCAGGTTTAGAGAAGGGAAATAGAACAATATGTGTGAAGAAAAGCAAGAAGGTAAATTTAGCTAAATCACAGTATATGTGAAAGCAAGTAATTCTTAATTAAGCTAGAAAGGTAGGTTGGTAGCTAGAAAGGTAGGTTGATAGCTAGAAAGGTAGAAAGGGCAGTTGTGACAAACTCAAATACTCAATCCTACAAAAAGATCCTTGTGGACCTCTTATTGTATTAAAAAACCACACATTAACATTATGTTTTTATTTTATTCTTATTTATTTTGTTAAATATTTCACAATTACCTTTTCCGTCTAGTTCAGGCAGCACTTAACAGCCACATATTTGACATCTGAATTACAGCAAGGCTATATTACTGGGCAAAACAGTACATGGCTAGAATTCCTTCTGCCCTTTACCTCAAAATAATAAATAAAGGACTAGAAAAAGCCTGTTTAGGGATAGTTTGAAGGTAATTTGATTATACAATTGAGTTCAATTCAATAATGTATCTCCCATCTCACCAAGTATAGATGAGGAAGAAAAGCAATCAACAAACATTTGTTAAACAACTATTATGTGGGAAAGTCATTTAATCTCTCTAGGGTTTAATTTCCTCATATGGAAAATGATCAATTAGATCAGATTGACTCTCTAAGGTCCCTTTCAATGACAGATATATAATCCTGTGATCCACTGTGCTAGACATTAGAGATATAATACAAAAATGAGCCATTCCTTGCTTTCAAAGAGCTTACATTATGCTAACAAACTGAGGCCAAATGAGGTTAGTTGTTGACTTGTCCAAGGTCATGTAACTCATTATTGGCAGAGAATTCAAGACTAAAATTCTGGACAGAAGTAATAGGCACTAAATCAGGTTGGGTAAGTATGAATAAGCCTGAAGTCTTACAAATTAATCAAAAGGGCTCTGAATAGAACAGAATGGTAGAGGAGAAATTTTTTCTATGTATACCCACCAATCCAGATACAATTGAGAATAACTTCACCATACAGGAATTAAAGTTAAAGATGTACAGGAATTTTAAAGAAAGCAATTCCTAAAACAGAACCTTTTTTTTTTTTGTTTAAAGCCTCAAATATCTATGTAAAACATACAGAAGACATTATAATGTGAGGAGGCTTCTTTAAAATGATAAAAACTATTGGAAAATAATAAGAGTCCAGATTAGAATACTGCTTTGGAAGAGTACATCTTATACAAAAAGAAAAAAAAATAGCTAAAGGCAAAAGATGATGAAAATAGAAAAAGAAAATGAGCATGGAATATATTAAGAAGATACTTTCACATAAGGAAGTCAAGGAAGCAGATGGAATATATGGTAAAGTCATCAACTAGTATTACTTAAGGCTGATCAGGAATAGCTTTTTCAGATGCTACATCCAAAAAGGATTTATGTAGAAACCTATTGCTTGAATTGAGCTTTGAAGGAAACTAGAATGTCTGAGTTAGAACTAGAGTAAAACTAGAATGAAGGTAAGGAGACAGTGCATTCCTGGCACAGGTGTGGCAAAGGGAGATGGAACAAGATGAGTGAGGAAATGCAGTAAGGTCAATTTGGTTATTAACTATAAATTAACTTTACATAATTATTTTATATTGCATATATTTAAAATGAGATTAGGTAAAGGAAAAAATTCATTATAATAGCCATTATTTAGGATCATAGATTTAGAGCTGGAAAGAACCTTTCACAATTTTCAATTTTGAATCTAAATCATAAAACATCTTCCCTTAAATAAAGGATAGGATCAACCAAAGGTTAAATTCAATAAAGAGTTTTTTTATGGAGATGAAATTTTTATAAAGTTACTGAATGACTACAAATTGTTGATGAAAGATCAAAGGTTTAATACTATCTCCAATCAAAATTCATCCAGTTTTATACCTGAAGAGAGAAAATAAAAAACTTAATAGAAACTACTCTAATATGAAACAAGGCTCCTTAAATAAGAACTCTTCTTCAATTTTGTCTTTCCAACCCCCTCCCCAAAACAAACTTGGTATTTTGCACGTAGCAGAATATAATAAATGTTTATAGAAATAATGGTTTACTTAAAATAAAGAATATTTGGCAATTGTTAATGTTGTAAAGTTACCCATACATATAATCTGTAAATAAAAGGCTATTAAATTTAAAAAAATAAAGAATATTTTATAACCTTATTGTAATAAATATATTAAATCTCCATGGTTTCTCTTGAAAATAATGTCAACTGACAACCACATATGTCTTTGAAAGAAAATTTTCTGTGAGATAACAATCTCTAGTTTTAAGATCAAAAAAAGTGAAGCACAGATATTTGTTTAAAGTCAATTTCTAAAGATATGAATAAATTAATTTAAAAGCATCTAATAAGTGCATACCATGGGAAAAGAATACATAAATCAATATATCAACATTAATCGATATCATAAAAATCACAAAAATCAATACTGAAGTCAAAGTTATGAGTTTAAAACCTAGGGTTATGGCCTCTTAAAGTCCTTGCATAACCACAAAGTTCAGATTTACAGGAAGTCTTCACCTAAAGCTATGACGGGGCAATCACTAAACAAGATTACATAAAGTTTTACAAAAAGTATTGTAGAATTTGATGACAATTCCATGGGTTTTTGAATTGGAAGCAACCCTACAGATCATCTAGTCCAAGGTCCCTATTTTACACATAAGGAAACAGATCCAGAAAGACAAAAAGTATTTTATTTCAGGTCATACAAATAGTAAATATTAGTACCAGGATTCAAATTCAGGTCTTCCAGTTACAAATCCAGTCTTTTCTCTTTTCTTTTTTTTTTTTTAAACACTACCACAGATCATGCAAAAAGTTAGTTGGGGCAACAAAATATGCATATATTTTTCTTTACAAGAATGTCTAATATTCAAATTTTTAAAAAATAATGCTTTGGACCGCAAGAAAAAAAGAAGACTCTGAAATATATGAAGGTAAAAATTCCAAAGACACGGACTGGTTATATCAACAAAAGCAAGCTGTTGTTCAGTTCAAGTGGCCCACTGGATGCCTGCTATTATAAGGAAAATGTAAAAAATTACTCTGGCTTGTTATGTAGGCTCTCTGTGTTGAATTTATGAAAAAGTATAGATTGGAGTCACTCAAAATGAACAGATATAGATAGATTGCTATCTGCATTGTTCGGAGAAAAAAGAGACACACTGAATGAAATAACAGATCAAGTACAACATTAGAAAGGAAAATTTAACAAAACTCATGGCTTCTGTAAAATGTATTTTGAGGGCCTCCCAAAGTGAGACTCTTGGGCACTCTCTCATTAAGGAAATAGAAAATCTGATATCTTACTTGAAGTCAATATATGCCTTCCTATCAAGTCTCATCTTGATTCTAGAGTTCCTACCCTTTGCCTTCAACCTAAGTTTTCAAGTCCAGCTGTTATCATATGTAAGTTCCGACTTTAGTTTGTACAAATATCCATCAGAAGGTGAAGGGGGCTTGAGACTAGGATTGCCATTTAATGACACGATTGTTTTATATAAACGTTTTCAGCATGGAAAAATAAAAGCTTTGCAGTTCATGGTAATTTGCTCATTCCTATGTAGTAACCTGACACAGTAGTGCAATGTTTTTGCTCCTTGGAAATTTTGCCTCTTTCCTTAAATCATCATTACTATAAAAGGATTACTTGGAATGAATTATGGGTTTCTAGTACCAGAAAGAAGGTTAGCTTTTTATTTTTCTTTGAAAATACTGTTATTTTTTCCAGTATTTTCCCCAACTTCTCCCTGAAAGTTAACCAAAGGATATCCAATGAAAGCTTTCAATAAGATGACTTATTCCAGTTGCATGAGAAGGTTATACAAATAAAAATGGAAAGACAAACAAGCATATTTGGTAGCAAAAAGAAAAAAAAGACTACATTGGTAAAATATGTCAAAGGTATTTGAATGCTCAATCTAAAAAAAGAAAAGTATACATATCATATGTCATTTTAACATAACTTGTTAATTTCTTTAGTAACAAGCTGGTCAGAAATTATGAGTTGATGTTAAGTTTCTTTCTTTGCCTTCTATGAACTTTTGACCTAAGGATCTTTTAAAGAGACTTTAAAAGTTCCATATGGCAACATTAAGGTATGGAGAAAGAGGAAATCCTATAGTCCCTTTTTCTAGGACCAACTTTAATGATCAAACAGATATAGTTCGGGTTGTTTTTGTTTTGTTTTTTTTCCCTAAACCATTAGCCACTCAATACTACACCAGAACCAAAAGGTGCTCAATCTTAACTATATTTCCAAATTCCAGCAAGATTAATCTTCTAGCAATATATAGGAGGGATTGAGAGAAGGGAAGGTAATTGGGAATGGAGTAAAGGAAACAATTTAGAAGCAAGAAGACCAGTTAGGAAATTAATACAATGGTTGAGGTGAACAATGTAGGACTGATTTTTCACTCTGGAAGCTTTCACCTTTCAAAGGAAAAAATAAAACATAATAAATTTATAAAGAATAACTCATAAAAGGGAATAATATAAATAAAAATATCAGTTAAAGTAGTTTGAGAAGCAAGGCACTAGCATTTGGAGTGGATCAAGGAAAGGTCAATGTAGAAGGTAAGTAATGAAGAAAGTTAGGGAATCAGGAGGAAGAGCATTCCAGTCATAGTGGACGACCAGTTCAAAGGCATAAAGAGAGAAGATGGAGTGTTACAGCCAACAAACAGAAGGTCAGTTTAGCTGGAATGCAGAGTATAGAAAAGGAGTAAAGTACAATGAACTAGAAAAATAGATCTGGGCTAAGTTGTAAAGGGCTTTAAAACAGAGGGATTTATATTTTAGCCTTGAGGCAAAAGGGAGTGACTTCAACTTTTTTGAGAAAATTACTTTAGCAGCTAGGTGAAAGTTCTGGGGGAAAGGGGAGGAGATAAAAGGAAGATCAACTAGTCAAATTTAATTGTCAAGCTGACAGATAATGAGGGCAAGGGTTCTTCTTTTTTTTTTTTTTCCCATCATGGACCCCTTTGGTACTCTGGTGAAGTCTATGGAGCTTTACTCTGAATGTTTTTGAATAATTGAAGAAAATCATAAATTTCAGTTAGAAGACAATGAAAATAAAAATGTAATTTTTTCCCCATCCATACTCACATGTGTTCTGAAATATAATCATGGATCCCAGGATGTTTCCCCTGGGATAAAGAGAAAAGGGCTAAGAACAAAATTTTTGGTCATCAGTGAATGCTGCTGAATAATGGGAAATCCCATTCTGTTTTCAAATCTCAGGGCCTTTTCTACTATAATAATATACTATCAAATACGTCATAAATTTTCTTAAGACATTACCCTATTTATAATTCTTTAAGTTGGTCACAGAACATGTGGCTTCAACATGAAAAAGCAAGTTCAGAAATGGATACTGGTGGAATAACCATAGCAGGCTGACCATACGGCACCAAATTATTGAAATTCCCATCAAACTAAGTATTTCTAATTAACTTCTTAATCAGTTAATATGCAATTAAAATGCCTTTATTTTGAAAATATTTTGTTGCAATACAGAAAATGATAACTTCTACTTCAATATTTCTACTATTATTTACTTGTAAACATGAATAGTAGCATTTTACATAGACTGAATATAAGGAAAATTCAGTGCAGGTGGAAAGTGAGCCAAGAGATACATAAGGAAGAAGTATATAAGATGCATGAAAACAGACTGTATAAATCTTTCATCATACATATGTGAGCTTATTCAGCTAACAATATTCTAACCTTCATTTAACACATGTTAAGAAATAATGCATACTCAAGGCTGTCAGGCAGCAGTAGGTTGGACTGAATTTGATCATCAGGTTACTTTGGCTCTGACAAAAGACTAAAGCATGAATATTGATATAACAGGAGTCAGGCCCTTCTTCTTCCCTGAGTTCCCCATCAGAAAAGTTAAGAAATGGTCCCTGGAAGCCTTACAATGCTGGCAGACCTAAAGCATAGTCTGGAAAAAGAAAAGGAGAAATAAAGACCAGAAAAAGAAATTTAGAAGGACAATAGAAGGAAGGATGTGAGAAAAAAAATTTAAAGGAAAAGAAAAAATATCTTCTCATACTATTCTTGTCTAGATATAAGCGACTAAAATGATAGAGATGGAATTGGGAAGAATACACATTTACATGTATACAAACATATATGCCCACATACATACCAAAAATAATTTTATGGCTCAAACTTGGAACAAACAAAATTCTATATACAAGACAATCTTGAAGGTAGTTACATAAAATTCATTTGGTAAAATATTGCATTAGTCCATTGCTTTGCAGCTTTCAAATGTGGAAAATGAAGATCAAGGAAATTAAATTCTTTACCCAATTGCCTAACAACTAATGCTACACAGCTGTGATGTGAGGCCAGTTTCCCCCCCCCCCCCAACTCTAGATTCAGTGCTCAATTATGATACCAAAGGGGAAGAATGTATCATTTGCTGAAATGCCTCTAAGCAGCACCAAACCAGAGATTTGATGGAGACCTTATTTTTAATATTGGTTTAGCTACTCCCTGTGTGTGATGTGGAACAAATCACACAACCTCTCCGGCTCTCATATTCCTAATGGATAAAAAAAAAAAAAAATGAAGAGTGTATTGAACTAGATAATGCCCAAGGTCCATTTTAGCTCTAGATTCTAAAAATCTAGCTTGTTGACTATGTTACAATATATTGTTCAGTAGCACAATGGATCAAAATCACACATAAAAGAATTCCTAATCTATTCTTTTCTTGATTAACACTTTTAAATGACATCCAGATTGAAGAATTATCTTTTTTCCAAGTTTCTAAATCAAAGAAAGTATTATGTTAAATATGGATGCAAGACATGTGTGAGCTTTCCTGTTAAGTACTCTTGGAGGTTACTTCTTGAATATTTGTTACTATTTTATTTTTCAAAAGTGCTCAGAACAAACTAATATAATAAATTATTCTGAATAATGATTAAAATCTTTATTAAGTTAGAAATTAACTCTACCATTTTATCATCAAAGAACATCAACAATTCACATTGATATAGCATTTATAAATCTTCATGTCTAAAAACCTATCACATATAGAAGCAAAAGTAGTATCTAAGAGTCAGAAATAAAACTTCTCAAGATTAAAAAACAACCTATGGGTAGAGCTAACCACAATGACAAATGAAATAATGAAACATGAAACACACGGCTTCTTAAATACTCAGGCTTGAAAGCTTTAATCCTTAAAATTTATAGAAAGATTAAATTCAAAGGTCAGATTCAGGGCAAACAGTACAATGCAGCACAATGTAATTAATGAGCATTTCATTTTGAAACCTCACTTTTCTGCCTAAAAGGTCCTTGTTCTAAGCTAAACAAATACCAGGTACCAAGAATCACACCTACTCAGGTGTAAACCTAGAATGGGAGAAAAGTAACTAAGACAAGGCCTAAAATGCTTGTCTTCAAGCATGTTCTTCATTTGGAGGTGTTCTTCAATTGGACTATTTGGGGGGAAGAGGAGAAGTGAAATAATATTGTATCCAGATTTAGGGAAAAGCATAGTATTGCATCTTTAGTTTTACATCCAAGGATAGCATCTCAGTTGAAGGATTCTGTAATTGAGAACCTGTGAAACTCAGTGCCCCCCAATGTCACATTTGGGTGTTGGCTCATGCTGAGTCAGACTTCATTCTCTCTACCACATCCTGAAGAAGGGTGTTTTTTCTTAAAGATCTTATAACCAATTTTTGACCAGGCCCAAACCTGCAGGGCTTGTAAGATCTGATGAGATCATACAGAATGGGACTACTAGCTGTGTTAGTTTCTATATCAGCACCAGATTCACTAAAGTTTCTATTCCAAGGAATTTAAGCCACCATCACAAAGAAATGAAATCAGTCATACCTGCTTACAAAAGAATATGCCTGTCAGGAAAAAACACACACACACACACACACCTTTGAAACAGTAGAGTTCAGTATAAAAATCAGTATGTAAATGATTACTTATAAAACATAGGACACTATAAAATTTCATAGTATGCATAATAAAGAAGTAATCATTATATCCCAAAATGTTGTTCAAAAATAGAAAAAAATGAATACAATAGTCAGGTACTGATATCAAAACACAGTTTTCTGTTGCCTCCTGTCCCAGCTCTAAGATGGAATCCTATAACATCTTGTCTCACAATGCCTCAGTTTCTATTTCTCTTAATGTCAAAAATATTACCATTACAGTGGGAATATTTTTAAGGTGTTCTGAACCCTTGAAAGAAAGGTACTAATTAATAACAAAAATACAGTACGGACCCCATTCAATATATTTTGGCAAGGAGATGCAGCAAAACTACTGAAATGAGAATTACTATAAAGAAATCTGTTCCTTCGGCTACACCCAGTGAAAGAACTCTGGGAGATGACTATGAACCATTACATAGAATTCCCAATCCCTATATTTTTGTCCGCCTGCATTTTTGATTTCCTTCACAGACTAATAGTACACTATTTCAAAGTCCGATTCTTTTTGAACAGCAAAATAACTGTTTGGACATGTATGCTTATATTGTATTTAATTTATAACTTTAACATATTTAACATGTATTGATCAACCTGCCATCTGGGGGAGGGGGTGGGGGGAAGGGGGGGAAGAACTGGAACAAAAGGTTTGGCAATTGTCAATGCTGCAAAATTACCCATGCATATAACTTGTAAATAAAAAGCTATAATAAAAAAAGAAAGAAAGAAAGAAGAAAGGAAAGAAAGGAAAGAAAGGAAAGGAAGGAGAAAGGAAAGGAAGGAAAGGAAGGAAAGGAAGGAAAGGAAGGAAAGGAAGGAAAGGAAGGAAAGGAAGGAAAGGAAGGAAAGGAAGGAAAGAAAGGAAAGAAAGGAAAGAAAGGAAAGAAAGAAAGGAAAGAAAGAAAGGAAAGAAAGGAAAGAAAGGAAAGAAAGGAAGAAAGGAAGAAAGAAAAAAAGAAAGAAAGAAAGAAAGAAAGAAAGAAAGAAAGAAAGAAAGAAAGAAAGAAAGAAAGAAAGAAAGAAAGAAAGAAAGAAAGAAAGAAAGAAAGAAAGAAATCTGTTCCTAAACAGCAGTTTCTGGCAAAAGAAGAGGTTGGTGAGATATTTAGGAGCATGATTATTAAATATATTATGTACCATCTTAAAAAAAAAAAAACTAACAAACTCTATTCTTCATGAAAAAGTAAAACTCATCCCTTCCTTAAAAATGAAATGTAAAAATTTACACAATCATTAAGTGGTTTTGAATTCATCCATAATATATTGTTACTGCCCTTCCTAAAATGTAGTACTGGAAACTGAATAGAATAGTTGAAATGTGACTTGACCAGGACCTGAAACTAACTTTCCTTGATCTGGATACTGTGTAGGAGAGTTTAAAAAAAAAAAAAAAAAAGTACACAGTTTGGTTTCAAAGGACTTAGTCTGTCACCCTCTCTACCTCAGTTTCCTTATCTCTAAATTGGGGAGGGAGATTAGACTAGATGCCCCTTGAAGACCTTTTCCATCTTTATCTTTACACAGCTATCTTGTATTATGAGAAGAGTCCTCTACAGAATTAGGGGAAAAATGCCAAACAATACAAAAGTTTACTGTCTACATAGTCCCCTATTCTTTCCTTCTACTAATATATATATAGTTCAACTCTGGCTATTTTTCAAAAGTAACCCTAGTGTTGTAGAATAAACAAATATATACATATATTTATATTGCATAGATGTACTTTCAGCTTCTGGGAGGGCCTTATCTAATTTGTCTAACCAAAATTATCAGATGATTGGATATTATTTTAATTTTTCATTGTAATAGTATTTATTATTATTAACATTATTAAATAATAAATTTAATGATATTTCCAATTACACATAAAGACAATTTTCAACTTTTATTTTTGTAAGATTTTGAGTTTCAATTTTTTTTCTTCTTTCATCCCATTCTTTCTTCTAAGGCAACAAGCAATCTGATATAGGTTATACATGTACAATCACTTTTTATATATTCCCACATTAGTCATGTTGGGAAAGAAAAATTAGAACAAATGGGAAAAATCAGGAGAAGGAAAACAACAAAAAGAAACTGAAATATGTTGTTTCGAAACATGATGAATCTCCATAGTTCTTTTTTGGAAGGCAAACAGAATTTTCCTTCCTAAGCCTATTAGAATAGTCTTGGATCATTGTATTACTAAGAGCTAAGTCTATCATACCTGACCTGGTGATTGGACATTTTAAACCAAGGATAAAGAAGCAAAGTTTGTGTCAGTTAAGTGGTTCATTGGACAGAGTACTGCCTGGCCTGGCGGCAAGAAAAGCTGAATTCAAATTTGGCCATGACACTTACTAGCTGTGTGACTTTTAACAAATCACAATCTGTTTGTCTCAGTTTTCTCATCTGTAAAATGGGGATAATAACAGTACCTACTCCTGAAGTTGTTGTCAGGATATAATGAAATAATATTTGGAAAGTTACTAGCACAATGCCTGGCACATAGTAAGCAGTATATAAATTTTCCTCATAATTGTAAGAACTTTAGATTCATAAAGGCTGGTTAAAATTTGGCCACTGACACTGGCCATGTGCTTCTGGACAAGTCACTTAATCCTTATTTGCTTCAGTTTCCTCATTTGTAAATGGGATAACTAATAGCATCGACATGGACTTGGCTCTCTGCAACAATGAGGTGATTCAGGCCAGTTCCAATGGACTTGTGATAGAGAGAGTCATCTTCATGCAGAGAGAGAACTATGGGGACTGGCTATAGATCACAACATAGTATTTTCACCTATTTTTTTGGTTGTTGTTTGCTTTCCTGTTTTTTCTTTCTCATTTTTTTAATCTTATTTTTCTTGTGCAGCATTATAACTGTGGAAAGAAAAATTGTACATGTTTAATCTATTTTAGATTACTTGCTACCTAGGGGAGGGGAAAAAGAGGGAGGGAGAGAGAAAAATTTGGGGAAAAAAAGATTTTGCAAAAGTGAATACTGAACACTATCTTTGCATGTATTTTGAAAAATAAAAAGCTATTATTATTTTTTAAAAATAATAACATCTACTTACTAGGATTGTTGAGAGGAACTGAATGAGATAATTGTAAACTTCTTAGCACAGTGCATGGTATATGGCAAACTACAAATGTTAGCTATTATTATTATTATTATAATTATAACTCTGTGACTCTGGCAGGGGAATTAACCCCTCAACTCCAATTTCCCCATCAATAAAATGGGGATGATTATAATAGCTATTACTTTATAGTCATTTTGAGATAACATGTAAAACACTTTGCAAACTTTAAAGGGCTGATATAAATGCTAGCTAGCTTAAGACCTCAGTTTCCATATCTATAAATTGGGGCAGAAGGAAGATCAAGAAAATGCTATTAAATGTTAGCCAGCTTCTTAATTTTTAAAGGATAGGTGAAGACTGGATTACTGAAATTTTAGATAGAACATAGAACATTTAGATAGAACATAGGTGAGCAAAGAAAGAAACATAATCTATACATTTTTTCAAACATTCAAGAGAATACAGCAATTTTTTCCCCTTTTCTTTTCTTTTCTTTTTTTCTTTTTGGGTAAACAGGTTTAACCAGCGACACACCCAGTAATGCCTCCACCAACCACTGGTCTCTCTTTAAACTCAGCTCTTCCAACTTCACATTCAGGCCAAATGAACATCAGAAGATTGAGGTTATATCAGTTTAGCATCCAAAAAGCACCCTTTTGTTTCAGAAATCTCAGCTCTGAGATTAGAGATAGCACAGGGGAACTTACTGGAACATGTCAGGCTAAAGGGCAGTTTCTGAGTTAAGTGAAGAAATGGAGAAATCAGACAATTTCAGGAATGAAATTTCTCTTATCAGTGAGGGTGAAGAGTTTAACAGAGAGGTGGGTAAAGGCCATGTCCTCAAGGAAGGGAATTATTAGTTGGGGAAACCACACTAGCAAAAAAGGCAGTGAGCAAGGTATTCAGCATGGTTTAGCACCAGAATTCATCATTTTAAGCTTAGGGGGGTTGCAGATGTGGATGTGTCTAGAAGTATTCATCTTTCTAGGGTGAACAGTGATTTTAGAGCTTTAAAAGAAAACTGGCTCCTTTCCCATCCACATCTAGGGTGGCCTAGGAATGAAAGTGCAGAGCATGGTTTGCAACCATGTTAAGAGTGTTAGATCAACTATTTGTCTTGTTTCAAATATTGTCAGTCACATTACATGACTTGTTTCCAGGCTAATCAGAAGAAAAAAAAGAACTCAGTGTTTGCCCACCCCATGGGGGCTGAGAAGTCCCCAGACAAGCAGTTCTAATTCAAAGGGACCTGCTAGGAGGAAAACAAACAGAAGGATTACTGTTTTACAAATATGTTTGTCCATTTCAAAGCCTCCCAACTGAAAATGCAAGAGACAGGTTGGCAGCAGGTGGTGACAAGGTGTGTTTGTTTGCACACACACACACAAAAAAAAATCTTCCTAACCAGAAAGCTAAGGAGTTTTGTTTTGTTTTTTTAAAGAAAGAAAAGAATTCAAAGATGAACATTAAAAATACAATTAAAATTCAGATTAAAGAGAATATATCAATTAATAGTAGAAAACAAAGGGAATGAGATGGAGAAAATGGAAGCAAGGAAATGTGACTGGGAAAGTGACTTGGCCTGGGGAGGGTCAGGTAAGGCAGGAGCTAAGTGAGCAAGGGAAGAAGTCCAGATTTCACTTTTTCTAGGCCTCAATTTTCCCATCTGTAAAATATGAAAATGAAAATTGCTATACCCACAGTCACAAACTAGAAACCAAGCTGCTTGACTATAAAATAGTGTTTTTTCTATGTTACATTTCTGGACTTATCTGGGTCCTGTTATGGGCCAAGAACACTACAGGGTGCCCTTCTCATTCTTGTTTGTTCTACAAGCTCTCTTTCTCTTTTAAAAATTAGATGGTGATATAATTCAATATGACAGCAGCTAGGTGGCTCAGTAGTTATAGTAATGGGCCTGGAATCAGCAAGACCTGAGTTCAAATCCAGTCTCAGATATTATAGTAATGGGCCTGGAATCAGCAAGACCTGAGTTCAAATCCAGTCTCAGATATTAACTAGCTGTGTGACTGATTGCCTTAATCCATTGGAGAAGAAAATGCAAATCACTGCAGTCAATATCATTGTCAAGAAAATTCCAAGGACAATTTTTGCCATGCTAGGGTCCATGGAGTCATAAAAGATTACTGAATGACTGAACAACAATAATAATTCAATACAAAGACTACTGAATGAATGGCCAACAACAATAATTAAAAGTCTGTCTAGGAAATGCCAAAGAATAAGAATAGGAGTGTGGACTGGCCCTATGATTTAACTGCTATAGGGAACTCTCAGGTGAGAGGCCTCCTTCTACCAAAGTAATTTGGCAATTTCCAAGGCTTGCTAATTGTCTAGACTTCAATACTCAGAGTCTAAGAGATTGCCCAGGTTTACACATTATGAGTCAGAGGAAGGACTCAAAGTTTGATTTTTCTGTTTTCCAGGATCACTTCCTAATCATTATATCACACTGCTAAAAAAAAAAAAAAATCTTTCCAGATAGATAAAATTTATCCATTTAAATATTAAAACTTTTATTTTCAAACATTTTATTGGAAATATTTTTAAATGGAAACAGCAATAACAATTATCATCATGATTAGATATTTGTATAGTGCCTACTATGTGCTAAGCACCTTACAAATATTATATAATTTGAATCTTAAAACAACCCTTCAAGGTAGGTACTATTTTATAGCTAAAGAAAATGAGGCAAACAGATTTGCCTGGGGTCACACAGCTAGTGTTTGAGACTGAATGTGAATTCGGGTCTTAAGGTTCCAGATCCAATGTCCTGTCCAGTGTATTACCACAAAGCACTGCATTTCATATTTGTAATGATTACTCAAGAAAAATTTACATATGTGTAATCATATAAACTGTTTCCATATTAGTCATTCTATAAAAGGAGAAATGGAACAAAAAGAAAATAGCTATACAAAAAAAAAAAAAAGTGAAAACAGTGTTTTGATCTGCATTCTGATTTCAAATACCAAAATTCTTATAAATAAGAAAGAAGATATATTTTATAACATGAGTGTATGGAAATATGTTTTACACGATTGCACATATAAAACCTACATAAAATTGCTTAGCATCTTAAGAAGGAAGGAAAGAAGGAAAGGATGGAGAAAATTTAGAATTCAAAAACTTTATTTAAAAAAATTAATGTTAAAAATTGTCTTTATATGTAATTGGAAAAAGTGAAATACTATTAAAAATATAGCATTAAATAAAAGAATAAGAAACAGTGAGCAATAGTAAGGAATGATAAGCAAATAGGAATTCAGTGTACAGAATGCCTGGGTTCAAACCTCTGCCACACAATGGCTGTCTAACCCTAGCTAAATGACTTGATTTCTTAGTGTCTCCAAGAAATTTTCTTTGACAACACATTGCAGAGCAAGTGGCAATCTGCACTACTACTTTTTTCACTGGGAATTCCTTATTCTAATAAAATCCCAAATTCTCACTGAAACAAAAAACACAGATGCACAAATGAGCTCTGAGTTAGGAACCTAAGAAGTAAAAAACAAAACAAAACAAAACAAAACAAAACATGACTTTAGGGCATAGATTTTGAGTTATTTCCAGAGCCTAAGCCCTCTTATTTGGTTTTATTTTTATTCACTCGTTCTGTTTCTTACATCACCGTAATATTGCATGTATCCCTTTCCGCTCCCTTCCTAGAGAGTCATTCCATGAGTATTTTTTTAGAGAAAATAAGCACAACTCATCAAAACATTGAAAAAGTCTCAAAACATATGCAATGTGTTAACACCTGTGGATCTCCCACCTCCCTGAAAAGTGAGGGATATATTCATTAGAGTATATTAGAATCAGAATGCTGTTTTATCTTTACAATTTTGTTTTCTTTATTTTAGATTTTTTTGGTGTGTCATTGGTGTACATTTGGTGTACGTTCCATTTACTTTGTTGTAGGTCACTGTGTATATTATTTTCTTGGCTCTGCTTCCTTTGTTCTTCATCAGTTCATAGAAATCTTTTCACGCTTCTCTATATTCATCATGCCTTACTTCTGACTGCACAAAAATATTTCATTACATTCACGTATCACAGTTTATTTAGCCATTCCACAATGGATGAACCTCTCCTTTATTTCTAATTCTTAGCTATTTCAAAAATGCCAACACAAATATTTTGCAATATATTTGAATCGCCAGGATTCTTTGGCTGAAAATGTATAGACATTTTTAGTCACTTTATTTGCATAATTCTATATTAATTTCCAAAATGGTTCTACCATTTCACAGCTCCACCTACAATTCATTAGTGTGTCTATCCTTCCATAACCCTTCTATCAGTCATTAGTGTCAATTTTGTGTATGTGCCTAGGCCTTTTTAGACTACTTTTCAAGTTTGGGACTGTGTTCAGGAAGCTGAGTTGCTATAATTCTTATTTCTGAGTTACATAAGATATTTCTTTCATTAATATCTCTTATCTATATGGACACTTCTTTTAAAAGGACGAAATTTTAGCAACATAGATCTCTCTAAAACTTCCAGGAGATGGAGGAAGTAAATGTTAACATCTCAATATTAAGAAGGGAAAACCGAGGTGAAATAATGGCTTATATTTATAGCTCTATTGGTTATAAGATAAACAAAAGCCAAACCCTGGAACTCTAAATACAGGGTACTAGTCCATAACAGAACAGGCTTTCAACAGAAAACATTTCCAACCAAAATACTTGAGAAGGGAGTGAATATTTACCAGTCAATAAAGGAAAGGAGGCATGAGGATAAGTGAAATGAGCTGTCCAGAAAGGAGGAACTATGTCATTCAATGCATTTTTCCATAACCATAAGGTTTAAAAAAAGGAATTGAAGATTAGGGAGTTTAAGAGGCTTAATGTTTCACAATGCTTGTTTAATCATTGCTTCAATAACTAAAGATGAAGTTTAATAGGTCCTTTGGAATTTTATTAGCTGCAGTGGCCCAGACCAAGATTATGAGAGAATCAGTCATCTCTGAATAAAAGAGTGGTGGTTTGCAATTCTTGCTACAGCATGAATAATGAAAATTTATCTGCATCTTACTGAGAGAAGTGATTCTAAAACTAGGATAGGCCATAGGAGTTCTTGAAAGATTCCACTCTCATAAAAGAACTTGGCCCCAACTGTGTATTTGAGCAAAACATTGTTTATTTGGATGATGCTTTTAAAACCCACGTGATTGCAAAGTTGTCCTGTGCTTGATTTATGAAGTCATGCTAGTATTGTTTACTTGGAAATAACAAAGTGCCAAGGAGTTCAATCAACAGGAAAGGCATACTTTTAAAATTTAAGCATCACTAATAATAATGTTTTATAATTGTGAAATGTATTCTTCTAGGAAGAAATATTGGTTATACTGAATACAATTTTTTTTAAATTAAAACAAATAATCTGATGATAGAAAAAACTGAGAAAAAGAGGAATTTCCCTTCTTCATTTTTTTCTTTTCCCTCTCCACTGGCCTCCTCTGAACTTTTTCATTTTATCTCAGGAATCTATTCAGATTGTAGGAACAAATCAGCTCTAGAATTAATACTTCATCAGTATCATTGACCTCTGCAGCCCCTCTGACTGAATAAAGCAGAGAGCTCCTCTGAGAACCTCTAATTAAGATGAGCATCCAGGCCAACCATCTCTTCATTTTCCACCTGGTTAATGCATCATGTCACCTCCTCTAGTACCTTTAACCTTCTTTTCAGTTTCCTTTTGTGTACAGTTTTTCCCTCATTAAACAGTAGCTTCTGGAGGACAAGATTTTCTCTCTCTCTTTCTCTCTCTCTCTCTCTCTCTCTCTCTCTCTCTCTCTCTCTCTCTCTCTCTCTCTCTTTTAATTTGTATTCCCAGAGCTTAGAACACTGCTTAGCACGTGGTACACATATAATAAATGTTTAATGACTGACTGATTCTTTGGAAACTGATTGAAGAGAGGTGTAAATTGATTACCAAAAAAAAACCAAAAATCAATCTAAGTTTTAAATCTAAAATTTAAATAAAAATAAGATTTCCTACTATGTATCACAAAATCTGTACTGATCTCCAGATTTGAATCTAAGTCTAGGTTTAGTAAGTAACTAGCTGTGTCTGTGTGAATATAGACAAATCACTTCATCTTATACAGTTAGTGCAATAACTCCCAACCTTTTTGAATTGGAGAACGCTTTTTAACATTAAAATATTTCTCTAATCCTGACATGATAGACATTATACTATTAGTATCTATTGTTTCAGAAAAATACATACTGACAAAAAGCTACAGTGAATTAAATTACACTTTCAGATGAAATTATATTTTATTAATCATATTATTTATATACAATTAACAATAATAACATATGAGGGCATCATTATTCGGCCAAAATAAAATATGCTTGCTTATTTCTCATTCTAAGTAATTTAATGAGATGGGTGACACTATTTTGTGGCTTTCAGAGATTGAGAACATGAGCAGAAACCATGAATGGCTTATGAAACTTTAATTAATACTTGTTGATGATTGGTTCCATATGTATTTTGTTTTAGTATCTATAATTTGATGCAATAAGGGCAGAAAATCCACTTTCAAATCAATCCAATTCACTAAGCATTTATTGTGTACCTACTATGTTGCAAGAACTGTGTTAGATACATATATTCATACATATATATGTATATAAAGACAATATCATAGTTTTGATATCAAAGAGTTTGTGTTCTATGAATGAGAAACAACATGTATACATATAAGTTAATAGAAAATGTAGGTAATTTCGCAAGTCTAAAGTGAAAGGCAATTTGTTTAAAAAACAGAGGTTCTAATTAACCAATTAATACACATTTATTAAGCATCTACTATGTGCCAAGGGGTCCTCAAACTTTTTAAATAGGGGGCCAGTTCACTGTCCCTCAGACTGTTGGAGGGCCGGACTACAGTAAAAACAAAAACTTTGTTTTGTGGGCCTTTAAATAAAGAAACTTCATAGCCCTGGGTGAGGGGGATAATCGTCCTCAGTTGCTGCATCTGGCCCTCGGGCTTTAGTTTGAGGACCCCTGTGACCCTGAAGATAAAGATAAAATGAATGAACAGAGATAGTTGTTCTCAAGGAGCTTATATTCTAAGGGATTTCTGAGAGATAGGAAATCACATGGACCAGTACAAAAAAACCAAGAGTGGTGGTCAGGGGATGGAGCCAAGGGTAGATTTATAAACATATATTTGTATTGTCATGGTGCAAAACTAGCACTTAAATATGCTTACTGAATTGCACAAGGGTCACATAAATTTACAAGGCAACACACATTTTTTAAATATCAACTATTCATGTTAAGCACTGGAAAATCAAAGATGAAATAAGACACATTTGCTAACCTCAAAGATTCTCCAATGTGGTAAGGAATGAAATACATACACAAATAACTATAATTCAGGCTAGAAAGTGATTAAATACAAAGAAGTCACAGTGGCCAGAGGCCAGTAAAGAGGGAGGGAACATTTCTAACTAAGGGAATGATGGCATCATACAAGAGGTAATGCCAGAGGCAGAACTGGAAAAAAATGGCCAAGCCATTAAAAAAAAAAATCTCCTTGAATGGGGGCTCATTGATATGTATCGGAATAGTCATGTACCAAAACATTCTTGGAAGACAGAAGCTGGACGCAGAACCTTTCAGAGAACATTCCATCCTTCGACAATAGATAGCATATGGGGATATTGGGCAAATGTCCCTTTTAGGGAAACTCTGTAGCCAGTGTAATCACATAGAAAGTCAGTAGATTTGACTGCCCAAACTTGCTTCCTGTTGTGGAGGGGAAAAAATCTGTTACCTCTTTTGAGACAAATTTCAAAGTCTGATCTCACTCTGGAAAGTGACTAATCTAATTACCTGGATCGGGCATGTCAAAAAAGCTGATTGTTGAATTACAGGACCTCATGGTTGTAAGGGAGCTCAGAGGCCATTTAGACCAATTTGACCTGGAAGAAGAATTATATCTAAGCTGGACCACCAGACACTGATCTAGCCTTTTCTTGACTATCCAAAGGGAAAGGGAACTAATTCCTTTTCCACCAAGGCAGCCCATTCCATTTTCTAAAAGGTACATTTGTTAAGAATTTTTTCCCTTAGACTATATCCAAATTTTGCTGCCTTATATAAATTCCCACAATTCTTGATTCTGGAGTCGAACTGAATGAGACTAATCTCTTTTTTATAAAAGTCTTTTCAAAGACTTAAATGTAACTCTCATGTCTCCAAGTTTTATTTTCTCTCATTCAACTTCATCAACCTGTCCTTGTGTGGCAGGAATTCAGAGCCCTTTACATCTTTCCTATAATGTGTTGCCTTGAACACCATATATAGCATGATGCTGATCATGGCAGCACTACTCCCTCCTCAGCTCTGGACACTAACAATTTAATATTGCTTGCTGTATCACCCTTGTGAATAACCATTACATCACTGAATCTTAATGAGTTTACAATCCACAAAAGAGCCAGGTATTTTTCAGATCAACTGCTTTATAGCTGCACCTATGCTAATATTTTTGAACCCAGGAGTAAAAAAAAATTCATTTTTATCCCCATTGCATTTCATGTTTTTAAATTTGATTCAAAATTCTAGCCTGACAAAGATCATTCAAAAGCCTGAATGAGTTATTTATCACATTAGCTAATCTCGTCCTCATCTTTTGTCTCCTGCAAATCTGATAGGAGGGATTTTTGTCCACACACCCAAACAACTCCAGGGCGTTCTTCTAGGAGTTAAAATAGGTTTGTTGGACATGTCATTGTAGAACATTTTATTTTTCACACATTAATATTTAGATTGTTCCCTCAAAAATATTCTAATCACATCCAATTTTGTGCAAAATACTTATGTGATATGTTATAAGCATGTCTTCCTCTTCCACCCCCATTCCCACAGGTTAGGAGGTGCATGGGGGAAAGAAAATACATTTTTGTTTATGAAAAAAATTCAAAAAATTAGAGAAAAAAGTGCTTATGCAGGTTCTACAAGTTTAGCTTAGAGAAGACAGATAGCTGTTTTTCAGGTCTTTGGAGGACTGCCATATAGAAAAGGGGCTAGGCTTGTTCAGTTTGCTGTGAAAGCCAGTGCTGGGAGCAATGGGTGAAAGTTGAAGAGGCTAATTGAATCTTGATGTTAAAAAGTAGAATTCTGAAGAGAAAATGCTCCAAATCACTAATAATGAGAAAAATGAAAATTTAAACTCTGAGGTTTTACCTTACATCCATAAGATTGGAGGGGGAAACAAAAACACTTCAAAAAATGAAATGGCAAATATTGGAGGAGCTATGAGAAAACTGGAATAGTAATGTCAAACACACAAGAATACTAATCCATCCATATGAGTTCCTGCAGCCTTCATATTGACTTGTTTAAAATATTATGATAATCATAATATTATTTTATTTTATAACATTTTTATTCACTTTGGTCAGTGTTTCCCAATAATATTTTAATCTGATTTAAATAGTACTCACTAGGGTACTGGGCCAAAAGCAGTATATGCATCATGTGACTGATATTTAACTAGAACATTGAGGCTGGAAGAATCTTCCTCAATTGATCTGCATTGGCTCAGCATTTTATACTCTTGAGAATTTCCTGGAGTCCTGAGAATTTTAACTAACCCGTTAAACTTTTAACCAGTAAATTTCAGAAGACAAATTAGATTAATTAGACTTGATCTTTCCCTCTCTATTTACTTCAACAAATTGCCTCTGATCATTTAAAAATATTGAAAGAGAATGCTAGGAGCTACTTCATAGAACCATGGTGAGGATGAGAATTTTTTAAAGGATAGAATTTTTTAAATAATAGCTTTTTATTTTTCCAAATATATGCAAAGATAGTTTTCAGCATTCGCCTTTGCAAAACCTTGTGTTCTAAATTTTTCTCCCTCCTTCCCCCTTGACTCCTCTCCTAGAGAACAAGCAATCTAATACATAGGTCAAACATGTGCAATTCTTCTAAACATATTTATATATTTGTCACACTGCAGAAGAAAAATCAGATAAAAGGGGAAGGAAACAAAGGGAAGAAAAACACCAAGGAAACAAAGGGGGAAAAAACACCAAGCAAACAAACAAAAAAGGTGAAAATACTCTGCTTTGATCACCATTCAATCTCCATAGTTCTCTCTCTGGATAAGAATGGCACTTGCCATCACAAATGTATTGGAATCACCTCATTGTTGAACAGAGCCAAGTCCATTACAGTTGAACATCATATAATCTTGTTGTTGTGTACAATGTTCTAGCATTACTTCATGTTAAGTCTTTCCAAACTTTTCTGAAATTAGCCTGTTTGTCATTATAAAACAATCATATTCTATTACATTCATATATCATAACTTATTCAGCCATTCCCCAACTAATGGGCATCCACTTGATTTCCAGTTTCTTGCTATTATGAAAAAGGGTTGCTTACAAATATTTTTGCATATGTGGGTCCCTTTCCCTCCTTTATGATCAGTTCACAATTCTACCTTCCATTATCCATTGTTATCTTTTCCTGTCATCTTAGCCAATTGTGAAGTGATACTTCACAGTTGTCTTAATTTGCATTTCTCTAATCAATAGTGATTTGGAACATTTTTTTCATATGACTAGAAATGGCCTTAATTTCTTCATCTGAAAATTGTCTGTTTATAAAATCCTTTGACTATGTATCAATGGGGGAATAGACATGAATCAATTCTCTATATATTTTAGAAATAAGGTCTTTATCAGAAACACTGAATGTAAATTTTTTTTCCCCAGCTCTCTGCTTCCCTTCTAATTGTGGCTACATTGGTTTTGTTTGTACAAAAACTTTTAAATTTAATATAATCAAAATTATCCATTTTGCATATAATAAGGTTCTCTAACCCTAAATTCCTTTCTTCTCCACAGATTTGAGAGGTAGACTATTCTTTGCTATCCTAATTTGCTTATAGAATCACCTTTTATGTCTAAATCACAAGTTTCTGCCATACTATTGTCCAGTTTTTCCAGCAATTTTTTGTCAAATAGTGAATTCTTATCCCAGAAGCTAGAGTCTTTCGGTTTTATCAAACACTAGATTACAGTCATTGATTACTGTGTCTTGTGAACCTAACCTATTCCACTGATCTACTATTCTGTTTCTTAGCTAAGACCACACGGTCTTCATGATCACTGCTTTATAATAGAGTTTTATGTTTGGTACAACTAGGCCACCTTCGTTTGCATTTTTTTTTCATTAATTCCTTTGAAATTCATTACCTTTTCTTCTTCCAAATTAACTGTTATTTTTTCTAGCTCTATAAAGTAATTTCTTCATAGTCTGCAAAAGTTGTTAATTATTTCTAGTAGTTTTTAGTTGATTCTCTAGGATTCTCTAATATCATCTGCAAAGAGTGATAATTTTGTTTCCTCACTACCTATTCTAATTCCTTCGATTTCTTTTTCTTCTCTTACTGCCAAAGCTAACATTTCCAAAAAAATATTTAATAGTAGTGGTGATAATGGGCAGTCTTTTTTTTGTCTCTTTCCTTATCGGGAATGCTTCTAGTTTATTCCTATTACAAATAATGCTTGCTGTGGTTTTAGGTAGATGAATCATTTTAGGTTTAGTATAGTTAGGCCACTTTACTTTGCATTTTTTTTTCATTAACGAATTTAAAATTTTTTAACCAAATATGAAATAGAGGAAGTTATAAAAGACAAATCAAGCCATTTTGGGTACATAAAATTAAAAGGGCTTTACATAAAATAAATGAAGACAATTAGAGAAATATCATATTAGGGAAAACATGTACATCAAATATCATCAATAAAATTTTGATATGCAAAATATATAGATAGCTGACACAAATGATACCAAAGAATATTTTCAAATAGATAAATGGTCAAAGAATATACACTAATATACACTAATATTTACCAAAAATTTTAAAAGAATTTATAAAATATTACCCAAAAAATTAATACTGTACATGACTTTTTGACAACATGCTCTAAATCACTTATAAGTGATTTAAAAATATAAGTTAAATATAATAGTTATAAATATGATCAAATAAAAATAAATTGAAATATCTCCAAATTCATACTCCTCACCTGTTAAATTAGTAGAGCTGATTTAAGATGGGAACAGTGGAGGTTTAACTGTAGGAAAACAGGCATAGCAATGCACAGCTGGTTTACTGATTCAACACTTCAGAATAACAATTTTGAACTATGCAAGATAAGCAATCAAATTGTCAATAGCTTGTGACCAAGTATTTGACTTATTCCCATAGAAAATTAAAGACAGGTAAAAGAGGTCAGCATACTTCATGGTAGTAAACAACTAGAAACAATATGGTTATCAACTGGAAAATGTCTGAAAAAGCTACACTATATTAAAATAATAATAATCAACTAAGTTGCACGGTGGGATAGAATATTGGGCCTGGAATCAGGAAGACATCTTCCTGAGTTCAAATCGTGTGTCAGATACTTACTAGCTGTATGACTTTGGACAAGTCATTTAACCCTGTTTGCCTCAGTTCCCATATCTGAAAAATGAGCCAAAAAAAGCAAATAGCAAACTGACTTAGTATCTTTGCCAAGAAAATTCCATATGGAATAATGAAGAGTTCAACACAAGTGAAAAAATTTAACAACAATAATGATAATTGTAACTAAAATAATAATATTAACAATAATCTTCATTTTACAGTTGAGGATAACAGAGATCTAATATATCACAACGTTTAAAGAACTAGACTCAAAGTCAAGATCCTACTTTTAGCATAATTTGTTATCGTTCAGTCATTTCAGTCATGTCCAACTCTTCATGACCCCATTTGTGACTTTCTTGGCAAAGATAATGGAGTGGTTAACCATTTTCTTCTCCAGTTTTACAAATAAAGAAATGGAAGCAGACAGGCTTAAGTAACTATACAGTGTCTGAAGTCAGATTTGAACTCAGGAAGATGATTCTTCCCAACTTCAGGCCCAGCACTCTTATCCACTGTTCTAGGTAATTTTCTAAATCTGTAAATCTACAGAGAAGCTGCTTCTCTTCATTGTTTGAGGAAAAGAAATTCCCTCATTGGCAGTCCCTTAAATCAGTAAAATCATAAATTCAATAATCTACCTCTCCTCCCTAAAAAGAGAATGCTGTGGGACATTATTATGCAGCAAGGAATTATAAATGTGAGCAATTCAGAAGAAAAAAAAACAAAAAACAAAGGAGCAAACTGAGAAAACACAAGAAAAAGTCCAAATGTATGATATTTATGACAACAATGAAAGTGAAAAGGAAACTGAATTCTAAGTAAATGAAGATATTACAGTTCAAGGGAACAAGTTCCTCCCTCCTCATGGCATTCTTCAGAGACAGAATGCAAGAGCAGAACATATTGCCAGATAAAGTCATCATAGAGAATACTCGTATGTAAATCCTTTTTTTTGGAGGGAGGGTCATGAAGAGGAGAATCAATATTTATTCAAGTGAAGGTTCTCCAGAAATGACTGTAATATTAAAATACATTGATATGATACATTAAAATGTATATACATATAAAAGTTCCTCTTAAAGGAATTGTAATAGCACCAAGATATATTGAATAAATCCAAATTTCTGAAAGGAGATAAAGCTTTTAAAAGAGAAATGACTTTGAAGAAATGATCAAATAATAAACAAGCATTTTAAAGCATCTATTACATGTCAATTATAATTACTAAGATCTTAAAGTCTCTCAAAGAAGTATCCAGAAGTGAACCATCTCACAAAATCTCATTTACCAGGTGACAGGTCATTTCTATAGATTCTGGTGGAAATGGTTGAACAAGGCTCTCAATGCAATGAAACCAAAAAGGGTATTGAGGGAATTCCTTTTTTAAAATGTTTTATGAATGTTCTTTTCTTTAAAGAAAAGACCTATCATTTTCCAGTGTCATTTCCCCTTTAAAAGCTACATCCTCGTTCAGAAACTTGGGTTTATACAATATATTTTGGTGCTATCCCAATTTCCTGAGCAGTGCTCTGCATGTTCCTTTTAAGATTTTGTATGTGCAGACAGCTATGTGTATCATATCAATGTCTTTTTATATTGCAGTCATTTCTGGAGAAATTTCACCTCTATAAAGAATAATTCCCTTCTTCATGACCTCCCCCCCCCATAAAACCCTTATAATAAGCATTCTCTAGGATGACTGTATTTCCATTCCCTAAAAGAACCCCCATTAGAAGAATATGTGGGGAAGAGGTTAGGATTAGGGTTAGGAAGAAGGGGTGAGGTAAGATATAAGAAGACTGGAAAGGTGGGAGGGTAGAGTCGAGAATTATTTGGGCTTTGAATGCCAGAAAATTTTGCTTTTGATCTGGAAGTGATAGGGAGCCACTGGAGTTTACTGAGTCATTTTCAGAACGGTATATTTCACTGTTAAGGATTCCTCTTTATACTTAGAATTCTTCCTTATCCCAAAATAATAACTTTCAGTATAAACCACATTTTGAAAATAACAGAACCAAACCAGAACCTTCTGAAAGCCTGAAAATATGGAGATCTACTTTTTTCAAACACATAAGGCTTTCTTTATGCCTGTGAGCTGTGCTCGATCTCTTTTGCCACACAAAACAGTACTGAACACACAAAGAAATACAAATACAAAAATGGGTAACTAAAATTTCCCTATGAGTGCAATTACATCCTGAAAACAAAACAAGGGCAGAATACCAAGGGAGAAAATAGCATGCCTTGAGAACTGTCTGCCACTCTTGGCTATCAAACTCACCAACTCATCTATTATAATTAAAATGCTGTCTGCTTTTTAATAGTATTTCTTGTAATGGGAGGGTTTGTCTTCTTTATTGAATTAAGTATAATTGAAAGCTGAATTTTCCAGAACAACAGACGTAAGAAAGGGGACAACATCTAATATGAAACTGTGAGGGAGACGTACTCAGTGGAATGAGAATAGGAAGGTATTCTCTATTTTATAGACCCTTAAGCCAAACAAACAAAAAAGACCAGTCAAGACATTTAGACATGAAAAGTGTATTCTCAAGACAGAATAACAAAATTCAAATTATTTGGAAATACATAAAAAGAAAGGCAGTTAGAAATGTTTGTTTGTCTTCCTGAGTATGACAAATTATTTTGTACAAATTCATAATCTGTGTCTTTAAATCTTATATATACTACTAATGACATGAAACATAAAGACTGAAACTTACTTATTAAGTTGAAACTTTTCGAAAAAACTTAGGTTACACACATCAAAAAAATGTTTTTAATTACCAGCTATAGCAAACCAGTTTCTATTAAGTTGTTAACTTCCAGAGAAGTTATATTCATATTCTGATAAAGGAGATAAAGCAGGGGGAGAAATCAATGAATTCTGTTGTAACATTTTGATCTTAAATTGAATCTATGACAACCAGTTTGAAATGTCTAACATGTTACTGCTGATACAGAGCTGAATCTTAGGTTTGAGGTAGGCTGTAATATATAACTTTATAAGTCAGCCTCACAGAAATGGTAATAAAGTCCATGAGCTGATGAGGTTTATTACAAAGAGGGTAATATGAAGCCTGAACACAAGGTTAAGGGCTGTGATAATTAACTACCAAAACAGCTTGAGAACAAGTGATCAGACTATGGTAGAAGAATCAACACAGAGTGACATCATGAAAGATTTTTAAGAATCATCAAGATTTTTAAGGTTTAAAAAATGTTTACAACAGCTTGGCAGCATCATGGATAGAGCATTGGGTCCACAATCAGGAAAATCTGAATTCAAATCCAGGCTCACACTTATTGTGTGACCCTTTCTTTCTTAGTTTCCCCATTCTTAAAATAATCTGGAGAAGGAAATGGCAAACCACTCTCTCCAGTATCTTTGCCAAAAACAAACAAACCCAAATGGGAGCATGAAAAGTTGTATATGACTGAAAAAGGATTCAACAACAAAAATGTTTACTTAACATCATATTTTATGTGATGTAGTTCCATGACTTTACAACTAGGGAGAGAGCTAGAAATATTTATTCTAGACCCCCCCCCAAAAAAAAAACCATTCAGAATAACATGATAATCATTCTCAAATAATGGAAAGGCTATCATTTAATTTGCATTTAATTTATATTGTTTGATCCCAAAAGGAAGAACTTGGAGCAATAGGTAGAAATGGCAAAGAAGCAAATTTACGTTTTATTTAATGAAAACCTTCCAAAAAAGTAGTTATCAAGAAGTACAAAGGGGGACTTCACAAGGTGGTAAGTTCCTCCTAAGTGGAAGTATTCATGAAAAACTGACTGACCATTTGTCAAATGTGCTGTAGTGAAAATTCTCTTTCAAGGCTGCACTGGGCTAGGTGTCTTACTGAGGTCCCTTCCAACTCTGAGATTCTATAATTTTCATTCTGGACAACATTATAGCATCTTTAACATATCCTCCAGAAAAGTTTTGAACAGTAGTTGTTTGGGAATGACGCCACTAAAATCCTTGTTGATTTGCAAATTACATAATGATGGATTTCTTTTGAAGCCCTTGTACCACTCCAGTCATAGCTCATGTTCAATAATGCTACATGATAAAAAGCTTTGACATTTTTATTTTTTTTAAATTGCATATATGCTACAGCCAATTTTTGAACCTGGAAACTTCAGCCACTTTAAATGTATTTTCCCAATGAAGTGCCAAAATCAAGTAAAATCATGATATGTACCAACTGTGTGCCAAATTCTTTTCCTACACACCCAGAACAAAAACTTTTCAAGGGCTAATGTTTTAATAATAATTTTTAAAGTATTTTATGCAAAAGACAGTTTTAATTCATTTTGAATCCATAGAAATAAGAACTACCACACCTATGATTTATAATGTTTATCTTTTTAACCAAGATTACTTTTTGAAAAACTCTACTTTAAGCTCTTAGAAACACAACTCGCAGTATGGTAAACTATTAAAGGTTCAACAGGCCTCTCAGTATGTCACAGGTTACCATCTAAAGTTGGAACTTCTAGGAGAAATCTTGAGAAATTTTAACTACATAAATCTGAAAAACTAAGGTTAAAAAATTAATGAATTTAGGCAGTATTTAGTTTATATAACAGCTTCAATCATGAGCTATTAAAACATTTTAAATAGCAAATAATTATACTAGCTTCAGGGCAGAACTTATTATCCCTTTCCCCAGTTGCAGTAACTTTTAATGCCAACATAAATCATGAAAAAAAAGGGCTGCTATATTGAACTGAACTAAATTGACTACCAAAATATCCTATAAATGAGCCAAAATTGTACCAATTCAACATGTAATGAACAATAGAAACAAACACCTCATGAATAAAGAAGATACTCTCTCTTCATGCTAATTTAATTTTCTTGGTAACTTTAAACAATTTGATTATTTTTTTTCTTAACTCTTTGTAACTAAACTTAAAAACAAGTTATATCATCCCATTATATTTATCCAAAAAAAGAAGGGAAGTACATGGAGAGAAAAGCATGGAAAGAAAAAAACATACTTTGGAAAGTATTCAGATGAGAAATGGTTTGGAGTGAAAAGAAGCCATCTTACAAAATAAAAGAGAACTAATTAAGTAATTTTCAAAAATTCACAAGCACAGTATATCACAATCGCTATGATTTTAATTTGGGGATCCTACACTAATTATCTACCACTCTATGCTTCAATTTCTGTCTTAAGTGAAATGAAGATAATCTTTTTTTTCTTTCAACTTAAAGAATATGTCTTGCACACGTATGTGAATTGAATTTAAATGAAACAAAGTTGTGCAAAGCCATCAGCTTTACTCCCTTCCCAAGACATCCAAGTCCAGTGGCTAGACTTAAGTCCAGACATCTGGCAATGGTGCCAGCATTTTTGGTCTTTGATGCTTGACAGTTTTACCAGGTTGTAGCTGCTTTTCATGCTACATCTTCTTGGAGCTATGGGTGAGAGTTGAGTAAAAGGGGGACACCAAAGGTAGATGAACAAAAAGGGCTCAGTAAGCCCTCATACCAAAGAGAATTCTTCAGGGAGTTGTCCCACATAAGTTCAACATGAGGCATTAGACTATTAATGCCTCATGTGGATATAGTCACTGTTATATCACCTTAATATTTTAAACTCAATGTCTAAAATGAAATTCGTTCTTACTCTAAAAATCTACCCTCCCTATAACTTCCTTAATAGTGGTGAGAACATCACCACTCTTTCAGTCACTTCACTTTACCATTTCCCTCACTCCTCTATTCAATCAACAGTCAAGTCGTACTAATTCTGTTTTCACAACATCACAGTTGTTTTCTCCACTCACAAAGCCACTATTCTTCTGTAGGTCTTCATCAATTCTTGTCTTGCTAATTTTAATAGCTCCCAAATGGTCTCCATGCTTCTAGCCTCTTCCCTGTCCATTAACTGATCACCCAACTGTTAAAGTAATCTTCCTAAGGCACAGTTTAATTATCCAGGTCACAAAATTGTAATTGATTGCCTCATCACTGCATCAGGGTGACTTTGGGGCTTTGATGACTGTGCCAGTGAAAGAGAAATTTTGACAGATTCTACAAGACTTAAGAGAGTTTCAAACACAGTTCTGACAATAGTAGGATTTCTGAGGATCCAGAGGGCTCATCATGAGTAGGTTGACTCCTTGGCGATGATTTACTTAGCCACAACAACTTAAGAAAACAAAAGAGACAAAAATGGCCCCTAAACTTTTACGTCTGCAGTGGAAGGGGTGGAATGGCTTTCTCCCCTTTTCTTAGGGGAAGAGGAGACTAAGAACCCGGTAGTTTCCCACTGTCATTAAAAATGTTCTATAAACACAGTACAATGGGAGACCTTTCTTTTAGGATAAGGATTCTTAACAAGAAAACCTTCAAGTTGTTTAAAATTTTTTTCACAACTATTTTACATAACTGATTTTCTTTGTAATTCTGTTTATTTTTTAAATGAATTTTAAAACTGCTTTTTTAAACATGTCTCCGAGATATGCTTCTAACTCGACAGACCTAACTGTATTCTTAGCTAGAACCTCCATTATCACATGGGGCCTTTGTACTCTGAAACATCCCTCTACCATGATCCTTCCAAGGCCAACATTTGGGGCAGACTCAGACCAGGTATGTTTCATTAATGTCCTGACTCTGCTTCTGCCTCTATTTACTTTTTTTGCTACCATATTTCCCTCTTTTCCTCCTATTTCCAGAGACCTCCTCCCCTTTCCCACTCTCATCTCTATTTTCAGCTCCCTTTTTATGAGACTTGTTTAATAGGAAAAGACATCTTTTTTTTTTCACATATACTTATATACCTATGATTTTGTACAGGTATTGACACACAATAAGCACTTAACAAATACTTGTTGCAGATTATGTGATGACCAACTGATAATTCAACAACCAGGTGATTCAAAGCAACTCCAATAGACTTGTGATAGAATCTGCATGCAGAGAGAGAACTATGGAGGTAGAATGCGGATTAAAGCATAGTATTTTCACCTTCTGTTCTTGTTTGTTTGCATGTTAGTTTTTCTTATTTTTCTCATGCAGTATAATGAATATGGAAATATGTTTGGAAGAATTACACATATTTAACCTATATCAGATTGTTTGCTGATTGGTGGGGGGGAGGGAAGAGAGGGAAAAAATTTTGGAACACAAGATTTTGCAAAGGTGAATGTTGAAAATTATCTTTGATGTATTTGGGGAAAATAAATTATTATTTAAAATAAAATAAATGCTTATTGCCACCTGACATTTTGAGAAGGAGTTCATCAGTTTTACCTGACTACCAAGGGGAATACATGACACAGAAAAAGATGAGAACCTTCATTATTGAAAATATTCTCTAGATGCCCTTTTTTTTTTGTACCAGTGTAAGGAAAGCATGAAATCCCAGATCACTGAAACATTTCCTAAAGGAAAACAATAACTATTCAAGAATTCAGTCTATTTACAAGAGAATAATATTACAGTTGGTCAACAATAACAATAATAACTAGTATTTTAAGGTTAACAAAGCATTTTACATACAATATCTAATTTGATCACCAGTACACAAATCTATGACAGACATTGAAGAGGGACAATGAACTTTTCCCAGAATTAAATATGAGAATATGGGTCTGGATTGTCTTTGGGAAATTGTGCAGTGTATTTAATAACCACAAAAGCTCACTTTTTTGCATCAATAGTCTTAGTAATATGTTGTAAATGGCTGCAAAACATGAAATGTCATTATCACTGAAGAATTAGTTACAAATCACACAAAGAGCAATGGTAGATTTTCAGGAGGATATGGACAATAGCTTTACAGATTGATAAAGCATGGATGGGTTTACAACTAAAAACAAAAAATTGCCATACCAATAAGGTTACAGATATACCAGATAGATATGGTGTGTGTGTGTGTGTGTGTGTGTGTGTGTGTGTGTGTACCATATAGTTCTATATAATCCTAGGGTTCTTGGAAAAACAGGAATTCCTCAGTCTGGCATTTAAGATTAGTCAGACTGTGTGGGGGGAAAACTGAATACATTGTTGATGCTAATATGAACTGGTATATCAATTCTAAAAAGCAATTTGAAAATAAATTTCAAAAAGTAACTAAACTGTTCACATCTTTTGACACAGAATTCTCACTACTAGATATATATTGCATAGAGGTCTGACCGTGTAACTTGCCCTGCTAAAAAATGTATAGTGAATGATGTGGTTTAGTTGTTTGATTAGTGTTTGACTTTTCATGACCCCTTTTGGGGTTCTCTTGGTAGAGATACTGGAGTAATATTTCTACCATTTCTTCTCCAGCTCACTTTACAAATGAGCAAACTAAGGCACTGAGTTAAATGACTTGCTCAGGGTCATACAACTAGTAAGTATCTGGGGCCAGATTTGAACTCAGGAAGATGAAAATTTCTAACCCCAGACCTGGATATCTAGCTACTTTCTCTAGTAAACAGGATGCTGGAATTAAGAGTCTAAAAAACCTGATTTCAACTCCCACCCCTTCTTGACTGTTTCATTATTTATTTAAAAAAAAAAAAAAAAAAGAGTGAGTTGGAATAAGTCTCTAAGAGCTCTCCTAGTTCTAAATTTATAATTCTAAGACTTCTTGGGAAAACAGAAATTCCTTAGTCTGGCATTTAAAATTACTCAGACTGTGGGGGAAAAAAAACTGAATACACTATTGATGCTAATGTATCAACATGATGCTATTATGAATTGGTATACCAATTCTAAAAAGCAATTTGAAAATAAATTTCAAAAAGTAACTTAACTCTTCACGTTCTTTGACACAGAATTCTCACTACTAGGCATATATTGCATGGAGGCCCAAGGCAGAGGGAAAGGTCCCATATTCACAGAAGCATTTTATGTCATAATAAAGAAAAGGAGACACATGTCCATTAGTTGAGGAATGGCAGAACAAATTGTTATAGATGAATACAATGGATTTTCCTGTGCCATAACAAACACAGATGTGAAAAATTCAGAGAAACATTGGAATACACATGAATTGATATGGTTAAGTAACAAAACTAGGGACCACAAAATATATAGTGCCTTAAAAAATATAAGTGGAAAGAACAGAAAATGAAATCAGATTATTTAATTATAATGTCTAAACTTGTCTCTGGAGGAGAGATGAGAAAATACAAGATTTTCTCTCTCCTTTTTATAAAAGTGGGTGACTGGTTTTCTGGATAGAGGAGGAGGAAGGAATATATGGGGGATATTAAGGTGATATAAAAAAACATAGACTTCAATAAATAAATTTTTAATTAAGGTCCTCCATATTCTAGCTTTAACCTAAATTTCTAAGTTATTTTGTATTATTGCTCTTGACATAATACTTTAGATTCTAGATAAACTGGGTTACTTGCTATTCCCTAAACATCTCCTAATCTGAGCTTCTATACAGGCTGACCCCTCCTTCCAACTCATAACCTGTTCCTTGCCTCTACCTTCCAGTACTTAAAATGTTCTTCAAGTTTCAGCTCAGATATTATCTCCCATTAAAAACCTTTTCTCATCTCTAAATTATTAATGTTATTTCCAAGCTCAATATATCATGTTGGATTATCAGTGTATAAAGCAGTGACCCTAAAGTCAGGAAAAACTGAGTGCAAATCCAGATTCTGGGCAAATCATTTAACCCTAATTACCTTTGGAGGGTTAAAAAAAAAGAATATATAATATTTACAATTTTTTTGTATTCATACTCCATTGATCTGTAAAGTAGGCTTTTTGAGGTTTAAGTCTGTCTCCTGTTAACCTCCCTCTTCTGATTGGAAGGTTGAAGTAAGGGATGGAGGGAGGAAAAATCTGGAACACAAAATCTTACAAAAATGAATGCTAAAAGCTATCTTTACACGTATTGGGGAAAATAAAATCCTATTGAGTGGAGAAAAAGAGTTCTGACCAAAAAATTACTAATTCCCAAGAATTGTAGAATTTAGAGCTAGGAAAAAACTTCAATGTTGCCTAGTTCTAACCTCTTCATTGTACAGATGATGATGAAACTTAGATTCAAACAGATTAAGTGACTTGCCAAATACCTCAGGGATAAGGAAAAAGTATTCGAAACCAGGGCCCTCTTTACTACTATACTATACTCTTCTGGCAGGATATAGTAAATATTTATCTTCAGATAAATATTTCATAGTAGGGCAGAAGCAACTAGATGGCTCAATGAATAGAGCTTCGGGCATGGAATCAGGAATACTTGAGTTCAAATCCAGCTTCAAACACATACTAGTTGTGTAATGATGGGCAAATAAGTTTACTTGTTTCCCTCAGTTTCCCCAACTGTAAAATGGAAATAATAACAGCACTTACCTCCCAGGGTCATTATAGGGATCATATGTGATAATTTTTGTACAACACTTTATATAGTATCTGGCATGTAGTATATTACCTTCCTCTATTTCCTCCTCCCACCTCAACCCTAATCTAATAGTTATCCTCTCTTATAAAGGAGATATTTTAAGGACAATTAGAATGGAGTACAATTGAATTTCAGATCAAAGGTGCTAAATGCATTTAATGTAATATTTTACTAAAAAATTATTGCCTATTCTCTAAGAGAAGGTAAATACTGCACAAAAGTTATTAACAAGGTAACTTTCCATTAAGCTTTGGAAGATCTGGTATTAATAATTATCTCTAAAGGGAATAGTAATGGGAATTGGGTTTTGGCTTCTACAGTTTATTCAGAAGGAAATCAAAAAGGTTCCTTCTCTATTTGGAAAATCCAGTTTCTTTTAACACTGGATTTTATACAATATAGCTTGCCAGAAAGGTAAAAGAAAAAGTGACTGATTTCACATGTTCTGCAGCTTAAGGGGTGAAACGCTACCATTCTGGAATGTTGTTTTGGCTTCAAGAAACTCAGGTTTTCAGCAGGTAATCATGCTTCCTGATTAGTGAGGGCACTTGTACAGAAAAGATGAGGTCAACAGTACATAATGAACTCGCCAGGCAAAAGCACTTGGGGAAAAACAAATGAGAGAGAAAGGGTAAGAGAAGAAGGAAACATGGCAGACAAGTTTTTTCCAATGTAGTCACAAGTGCAGATTCCTGTAAGATTACTGTAGAGAGGCAAACTTTTTTAAATCCACTGAGAAAACCCTCTCTTACGTATTACTTAAGGAACTGGACATGACCTTAAGTAAAAACCAGAACTAGTCATCACTATGGGTCAAGCTCAGTTAAACTTATGGTATTAAAAGTGATAGCTTGCCTTTGTAAAAATAAAATTAAATAAATACCATATCCAGGAAAATGTTTATGTGGAGAAGGTGGAAGAAGAAGAATGGGGGCAGTAGGATAAAGGTAAGGAGAGGAATGGATGAGGGCTGAGGGTAAGGTCATTTTCCTGTGCCCATTAGCTCTTTGAATTATCTTGGTTCTCCAAAGCAATGACTCTCAAACATGTGTCACCAAAGAGAGCAATCCT
The DNA here is from genome assembly GCF_902635505.1 of Sarcophilus harrisii. Classification (NCBI taxonomy): domain Eukaryota; kingdom Metazoa; phylum Chordata; class Mammalia; order Dasyuromorphia; family Dasyuridae; genus Sarcophilus; species Sarcophilus harrisii. The sequence goes on from NC_045426.1 coordinate 476,358,312, forward strand.
TTCATAAAAGAATCACTCCATAACTGCTGTTCCAAACACTAACCGCTTATCATGACACAGCAACCAAGAGACACAAAGTTCTTATTTGGGCTGGTCAACTTGTGATTTCCTGCTAGACTTCCCCAATTTATTCTGTGATGAAATGGTCAAGTGTTGCAATTCATTTATGGCTTTAGATAAAAAACACTGGGTAATCCAAGACAGAAGTGGCAGAGCTGAACAGTACCAGCGGGAAGTTGTTCCTGTAGAGGAAATTGCAGCCGCTAGCCAAAGAGGAAGTCAAGAGGGAGAATTAAGTGTCCTAAGAACTTCAGAGGATACATGAAGAAACTACTTGTGGTCTCAAATACAGTTTTAAAATGCCATGAAGCTTAAGAATATTTTTGTTGTTATAAACCTGAATCTACAAAATATGAAGTATTGGGGGAAATTAAGCTATGAAGATCTAATCACTTTTATGGAACATTAGACACTTCATCCACCCACCTTGCAAAGTAAATCTCCTGGAAACATTTCGGCTAACAGAGTAGGTTCACAAGATGCAGAAGATCAGAAGACCATCTCTCAGCCTCAATTATTATAAAGCACATGTACAAGGGTAAGAATGTTAGTCATCCCTTCTTTTTCATCCCCATGACATGAACCACTAATCTTCCCTTCACCTCACTCCAACACTGACATTTCCATTCTCTATATAATCATCTTACTCCTTCAAACTTTTTTCCTGATGTGCAGAAACTATAAATAGCTGAGTGATCAGCTAAATAATATATAAAAAAGCCAAAAATACCAAAATTGTTAAGTTAAAGATAACAAGTCCAAGTGTCTGAAAAAGTGAGTCTATTTCAATTTGTAGCCAATCCTAATTTATGACCACTATACTCTTTAAACTTTAAAGTTTTCTTAGTTTTGAAATTCTTTTAAACATACTCAGCTGTTGCTTATCTGAAACAGGGAAATCTACTCATTTGCAGAAACAGGCACATTTCATGTGGCTATTTTCTGGTCTCTATGGAAGCAAGGCAAGTACAATGGTTTGCAAGCAAACAACTCTTTTTCATCCTACAAAGAAAAGGCAACAACTGATCTGTCTGCTTAATAAGCATACTTTCAAAGATATTAAAAATCTTTACCTAATCGTGCTACCTCCTCATGCAATCTTTCTTCAGAATTTCAATTACTGTGCTTGAAAGTTACCAATGAACCCTGTCTTATGCAAATCAATGATCTTTTCTCAGGTTCATCCTTTTTATACCAGAACTATTACAGTAGCCTTCTAAGTGATCTAAGTTTTGTTCCAACTTTTTCCCTCCTCCTTCCCCCCACCCTTTCCCCAGATGGCAGTTGACAAAAATACATGTTAAATATGTTAAAATATAAGTTAAATACAATATATGTATACATGTCCAAACAGTTATTTTGCTGTATAAAAAGAGTCGGACTTTGAAATAGTCTACAATTAGCCTGTGAGGGAAATCAAAAATGCAGGTAGACAAAAATAGAGGGATTGGGAATTCTATGTAGTGGTTCATAGTCATCTCCCAGAGTTCTTTCGCTGGGTGTAGCTGGTTCAATTCATTACTGTTCTATTGGAACTGATTTGGTTCATCTCATTGTTGAAGAGGGCCACGTCCATCAGAATTGATTATCATATAATATTGTTGTTGAAGTATATAATGATCTCCTGGTCCTGCTCATTTCACTCAGCATTAGTTCATATTAGTCTCTCCAGGCCTTTCCGAAATCATCCTGCTGGTCATTTTTTACAGAACAATAATATTCCATAATATTCATATACCACAATTTATTCAGCCATTCTCCAATTGATGGACATCCACTCAGTTTCCAGTTTCTGGCCACTACAAACAGGGCTGCCACAAACATTTTGTCACATACAAGTCCCTTTCCCTTCTTTAAGATCTATTTGGGATATAAGCCCAGTAGTAACACTGCAGGGTCAAAGGGTATGCATAGTTTGTTAGAATAGCTAATGTTTATTTAGCATTTACTAGTGCCAAGTATCATGCTAAGAGCTTCGCAATTATGATTTCATTTGACTGTCACAATAACCTTGGGAGGTAGGTGCTATTATTCTCATTTTACAGCTGAGGTAACTGAGGCAAACTTGGTCAGGGTCAAACAGCTAGTAAGTATCTGAGACCCTACTTAAACTCAGATCTTTCTGATTCCAGATCAGTGCTATCCACCTAACTGCTCATTCTGCTAATTTATCCTCCAGTTAGCTGTAAAGTAACTTTTTAAAAATCAGTCTGACATGCCATCATCACTACAGCCTTTCAAAACCTAGCCTTTTCCAATTATTTTATGTATTATTTTCCTCCACTACATACCCTATGATACTAGCTGTGTGAACCTGGATACAGCAATATTAGTAATGATGATAATGATGATGGATTTTATAGTTCAGTCATTTTCAATAATGTTTGATTCTTTATGATTTGGAGTTTTCTTGGCAAAGATATTGGAATGGTTTGCCACTTCCTAAATTCGCTCATCTCACAAACAGGACCTGAGGCAAACAGGGTCAGTAAGTGACTGAAGCTGGATTTGAAATTAGGAACATGAGTCTTTCTGACTCCAGGCCCTATACTCTATCCACTAAGACACCTACCTGCCTCATTATTATGGATTGGAGATAATCTGATGCATCAACACCAGCTTACTTGTTGCTAATGGGACACTCCATCCAAACTCTGCCTTTTCCCTGACTGTGTTAGAATGACTCCCAACCTCCCTTCGCTCCCTGGCCTTTAAAACACATCTCAAATGGCAGCTTTTGCAAGAAGCCTTTACCAGACCCACCCAACAGCTCATGTCAAAGCCTTCCCTCTGATATGACTTCCCAAATGAGATTGTATTTATCTTGTATGTACAAATATTTGCATATAATCTCCCCCATTAGAATATGAGTTTCTAAAGAGACTAAGCAATGCTTCTTCCATTCTTTGTAAACTTTGTGGTTAGTGCAGTGACTGGCACAGGTTAAGTGCTTAATTAATTGTTGGAATCTTTACAAACTGTTAAGCCATTGGAGTTGATTTGATCTTAGAAAGAGATATTTTGGGCCAGAACTTGAAACAAGGTACTAAGTGGAACTGATAGAAACAATGCTTGTGTCCACACCTTTAGAGAATTCATAAGTATCTAAGTACTCAATGGAGTTCACACGTTTGGGAGAGTTCAGGGCTTAGTATGAGATCCGAATTCACACCTCCCTTAGGGCCAGAGAGCACTCTGGGAGATAACCCAAAATCCCTCTCTCTCAGAAGAGAGCCTATATAAGAAACAGACAGAGGTTCTCTCGGGGAGTTGAGCTGAAAACACTGAGAGAAGAGTTCAGCTGAATTAGATTGAAGAAGGAAGCATCGGTCAGTTCAGCAGAAGCGCACTCTTGGAGGCGCAACCAGATAGGGAGATATAGAAGCCTACTCGCCTCAGTTGGAAATTGAGAAGCCACGAGTGGGAGTTGAGCTGGAGGCTGAAGAAAGCAGAGGCAGGAGGAGCCAAGGACAAAGCTGCGAGATCTCTTGGAACCAAGCAGAGAAAAGCCTCTGAGCTAACCGAGCTATTTTGAAGGACACAATAAAAGTTCAGATTTTTTACCAGCTGGCTGCATTTTGGAGTAATTATTGATTGTAACTGAAACTAAGGCTGCCTCCAGAATTGATTATGATTATGATCACAATTAATGATTGTGATTTTTTAATGTCACACCTATTTTGATGCTGAAAAATCAGTGATGTAATTTTTTTTTATTTTTAAAGCTTTTTATTTTCAAAACACATGCATAATTTTCAGCTCACCCCTGCAAAATCCTGTGTTCCAAATTTTTTTCTCCATCCCTTGCCTCCATCCCCTCCCAGATAGCAAGTAATAAAATATACATTAAACATGTGCAATTCTTCTATACATATTTCTACAATATTCTGCACAAGAAAAATCAGATCAAAAAGGGAAAAAATGAGAGAACAAAGTGCAAGCAAACAACAAAAAAAGTGAAAATATAATGTTGTGATCCACACTCAGTCCTGACCATACTAGTTCTGGGTATAGATAGCTCTCTTCAAGTGATGTCAAATTTAAACAAAAATGGATCCTTGTTGGCCACATAGTACCATGAAAAAGCCGCAAATTATCATTATCCCTGATGTATTTTTAAAAATTAATTTATTTAACATTTTTCAATCATTCAACAATTTCAAAAATTCAACAATTTTTAATGAACAATAGTTCAATTCAACATTATTCAATCAAATTCAACATAATTTCAATTAAATCTGGTTCCAACTAACACTTGGGGCTGTTTGATACCTCTGCATAAGCTACAAGTTCTATTTTGAAAAGCCTTTATCTTTTGTCTTCTATAAAGTTTATTTCATTCCTCTCTGGTTATTCTCTTTCTAAATTTTCTGAAACAGAGAAGCAAAAGACAACCAATGCCCGATAATCTGATAAGAAAAAGGAAGGCACCGAGGTGAAGCAAAATCAGATTTCTACAGATCTGATAGCAGACAATAGTTGATGGAATTGTGATTGCAAATCAAATTCATTTGAACAAGTAACCCTCAAATAACAGGAAAAAGTATTTTTTTAATAAAAAAAAATAATAATGATTAAAAAAGAAAAAAGCCAGGAAAATCCCAAGGGAAAAAAAAGGGGGGGAGATAGGGGAAATACTTCAATACTTAGATCTATCTGGGAATCTCATTAATGTGAGTACTCTCTCTAAAGATATACATATCTACCAAATCATACCTTTTGGATATTTGATTGTTCTCTATATCAGCTTCAATCTTTCACAAGGTCCACCCAGCATACTGGGAGATTCTCTAGATCTTATTGATATTGTATAATGGAACACTAGAGTAGATGTGTCAAACAGTTAGCCATAACTCTTAGGACATCTCATTTTCTAGTCCTAGGAGCCTCTATTCAACAATATCTTTTAGATATTTCCACCACCACCCCTATTGTACAGGTCCCTCACCTCTAGCCTAGTCTACTGCAAGAGTCACCTGTTTGGTCTCCCTGCCTCAAGCCTTTCCCTACTCTAATCTAAGACAGGGCTACACAAAAGTTGAGGTTTACAAAGAAGGTATTAGAGAACTCTTGATTATATTCTTTTCAGATCCTGGAGTGACATTGGGAGAAGACTTCCCAAGAAAGATCATTTTAAAAATAATTCTGCAATCCAGATCATAGGACACAAATACATTAGAAATGAAAGAGCAAATAAAGAATGGAAAGATTCCAGCTGAGAATTCCACTCATGAACTTTAGAGAAGCTGCTAGGGCTACCAATTGGTAATTAGACAAAAGAACACATTTAACCAATTAGTAGAGTTTTTCATCCAGTAGTGGGACCTCTGTTCTGCATATAACAAAACCAAAAACTTTCTTTGAAGTTGTGGGATTAAAAACAATGAAAAAAATATCCAGGACTGCTCTTTGAGTTATCAGAGCAAGCTTAGTCTTACATAATCCAATGTAAAGGAATAACTTTTCAAGTGTGCTCCAATAGAGAGATCTCAAACAGGGTAGACTTCCTGACCTAGAAAGCCATCTTTCTTATGGCATATTTCACATTTCACTTTAGCTTGACTATGCTACACAGGACAAAAAAAAAAAAAAAAAGAAAGAAAGAAAGAAAAATTAAGTAGCTGTAAACAGCTGGGATATATTTCAAAAGAATACAAAAGGATTATTAATATGATCAGCTGCTTTCCTGGGTAAAATGCACATAAAAAAGGGCCTCAAAGGAAATTTTCCCCCTCCTAAATAACTAAATAATAATTTTAATAAGCATATAAAGCCTACTCATTTATCATATTTTCTAATGAAACAAAAGTTCCAACTGTATACAGACCCTTAGGTTCTTGTTTTCAGGATAAGCATCATCTTCTCTTTTCTAACAAGCATATTAGTCACCCTTTCCTAAGGCCCAGAAATAGCACTGAACATTTTACCGGAAGAAAGTAATTTCACTACATTCCCCCCCCCCCCAAAAAAAAAAACAATCTATATGCTGGGCTTACAAATAGCTATCACTTCACCACTAAAATTTTCATCTCATTATTTCCCATAATAAATAAAAGAACAGAATATATTTTTGCTTTTTCTGGGAATAAAATCAGTTTAGTTTTTAAACACAATTTGGCTGATGTGATTCATCCTTTTCTATGTATTTTTACAGTATTCTTAGAGATCAAAAGCAATAGTTAAGCACCCTCTGATTAATCTGTGTTCATTTAATATGTATATCACTAAAAGGAAAAAAAAAAAACGTTAAAAGAGATGCTCAGAGTTTAAGAAAAAGTTAAGCTAAAGTTGGAACTGTGATTTCACTGACTTAGGGGAATCTCTCTACAGATGCTTCCCTTCAACTTAAAAAAAGAGCTTTCAAAAGCCAGTATGTGTCAAACACTTTTCTGGCTTTCAGGCTAGCTCTCCATGTACTATGTCATCCTGTTCTGCCCCCACTATTTAAGAAAAAATAAGCCACAATGAATCCAATGCAAAAGGGTTTATTTACTGGAAAGACCTTATTATACCTGAGACTCATTTATAAGAAACTCCCCCCCAAATTTTTTTTTGCTTTACTTTTTTTAGATTTTATCTCTATTTCAAACTTTTACAACTTGAGGATTATTCTAAAAAAATTCTATAAATTAGGTCATATGAACAAAAAGGCTATACAGTTTCTACTCTCAAGAAGCTTATATTCTAAATAAGCCATCAATGAACTAACAAAAAAATCGCAGGACCATATAGATTAACAAGTAAATTCTACCAAATATTTAAAGAACAATCAATTCCAATAATATGCAAACTATTTAGAAAAATAGGTGGAGTATGGCATTTTATGATACAAATATGATGATGATACCTAAACTAGGAAGAGCAAAAACAGAAACTACTGGCCAATTTCCCTGATGACGATACAGAAAATTTAAATAAAATACTATCAAGGAAATTATAGCACTATATCACAAAAATCGTATATTATAACCAGGTAGAGTTTATACCAGGAAGTCAGGGATCATTCAACATTAGGAAAACCAATTGATCATATCAATTACAAAACCAATAGAAATCTTATGATTATCTCAAAATACATAGAAAAAACTTTTGAGAAAATACAATACCCATTTCTAATAAAAATAATATAAAACATAGGAATAAATGGAGCTTTCCTTAAAATGAGAAATAGTATCTGTCTAAAACTATCAACAAGCATTATCTTTAATAAGGATTTATTATAAGTCTTCCTATTAAGATCAGGAGAAAAGATGTTGATAATCAACATTATTATTCAATATTGTACTAGAATACTAGCTGTAGCAAAAAAAGAAGAAAACCAAATTGAAGGAATAAAAATAGGCAACAAAGAAACAAAATTATCACTGCGCAGAAGATATGATAAATCTGAAGAATCCTGGACAATCAATTAAAAAACTACTTGAAATAATTAACAACATTAGCAAAGCTGCGGGATATAAAGTTAATCCACATAAATCATCAGCATTTCTTTATACTTCCAACAATGTCCAACAACTACAGACCGAAACAATGTAAAATACTTTGATCCTACCTGCCAAGAAAAGCCCAGGAACTATGTAAACACAATTATAAAACACTTTTCATAGAAATAAATACAGATCTAAATAACTGGAGAAATATTAATTGTTCATGGGTAAGCACATATAGTTAAGTAAATTGATTTACTTAAGTGTCACACCAATCAAACTACAAAAATTATTTTTTAGAGCTAGAAAGAGTAATTACAAAATTCAAAACTTTTAAGGGAATTAATTTTAAAAATTGTGAAGGAAGATAATATAGCCATATCTGCTATCAAACTATATTAGAAAGCAGTAATCATTAAAGCAATCTGGTAGATGAATGGAATATACTGGATACACCATGCATAGTGTAATCACAAGATTTTGGGACAAAAATTCACTATTTGATTAAAAAAAATTGCTAGGAAAACTGGAAAACACTTTGGGCAGAAACTGGGTAAAGACTAACATTTTATGCCCTATACCAAGATAAGGTTAAAATGGGTACATGATTCACACATAAAACATATTAGAGGAACATAGAATAGTTTGCTTGTCAGATCTATGGATAAATAACAACTTTATGACCAAACAAGATAGAGGACATTACAGAATGTAAGATAGATAATTCTGATTACATTAAATTAAAAAGGTTTTACACAAACAAAAAAAATGTAGTCAAGATGAGAAGGATAACAGAAAAATGGAGAAAAAATTTTTACAGCAAGTTTCTCTGATAAAGGCCTAATTTCTCAAATATAGAGAGAAATGAGACAAATTTTGAAGTTATTCCTCAATTGAAAAATGGTCATTGGACTTTTTCAGGGACAGACTACAACTACAACAATCGAAAGACATGAACATGTAGTTTTCAGACAAAGAAATAAATGCTACCTATATTCATATGAAAAAATATTTCAAATCTATTTATTAGAGAAATGTAAATTAAAATAATTTTGAGGTACTACCTCACAACTATCAGATTGGCTAGTATGACAGAAAAGAAAAATGACAACTGTTGGAAAGGATGCAGGAAAACTGGGACACTGATTCCAACATTGTGGAGAATAATGTGGAACTATGCTCAAAGAGCTATAAAACTGTGCATATCTTTTGATCCAACAATAACCACTACTAGATCTGTGTCTCAAAAATAGTTTCTTAAAATCCTATATGTACAAAAATATTTATAGCAGCTCTCTTTTAGTTGCAAAGAATTGGAAACTGAGGAAATACCCATCAATTGGGGAATGGCTAAATAAACTGTGGTATATGATTATGACAGAATACTCTGGTCCTATTAAGAAAAGATGAATAGGACATTTTCAGAAAAACATGAACTGAAGCAAAGCGAAATGAGTAGAAATAGAACATTTTAGACAGTAACAGCAATACTGTATGATGAAGAATTATAAATGCCTTAGCTATTCTCAGCAATACAAAGATTTAGGACAATTCCAAAAGATTTATAAGGAATATTATCCATCTCCAGAGAAGGGACTGATGAAGTCTGAATGAAGATTGAAGCATTTTTTTTTTTTACTTTGGCTTTTTGTGTGTGTTTTTGTGGGGATGTCTGTGTTTTCTTTTACGACATGACTAATATGGAATTATGTTTTGCATCATTACACATGTAAAACTTATATCAAATTGCTTGCTGTCTGAGGACAGCTAGGTGGTACTGGATCCATGATCAGGGAAGAATAGGGGAATTTGAAGTTCCGAATTTAAAAAAAAGAATGCAAAAAATTGTTCATACATGTAATTTGCAAAAATAAAATATATAAAAAAGCTTACATTCTACTGAGGGAAACAATAAAGACATACAAAAAGGATAGATGGAAGGAGAGGAGAGAGACCAACAGACAGAGATAGAGACAGAAATACAGAGAGAGAGAGAGACAGGAGACTGCTAATGGATTTCTGTACTTCCATTTTTCCTTAATCTGATCCACTTTCCACATAGTTGCTAGTGAACTGCTCAAACACCTTCAATAATTCCTCATTGTCTCAGAGTTAAAATACAAATTCTTCTCTTAGGTATTTAAGGACCTGCAGAAACCTGATTCTAGACTATCTTTCCACCATAATTTCCCATTACTGCCTTCCATATAACCTCTGCATTCTGCATTCCAGCCAAACAGGACTACTTGCCATTCCCCAAAATCATAATTCCATTTCTTACCTTCATGTCTTTGTAAAAGTTATTTCCCAAATGTTGAATGCATTTCCTGCTTCTATCTTTTAGGATTTTAAACTGTCTTCAAAATCTGGTTCATTTGCTACCCAGTAAGGGAAGGAAGCTTTTCCTAACCCTTTTAATTGCTACTGCTCTCTCTTGTTTCAATTATTTTTTTCACTCATCAGCTTACTTGCACTCCCCAGTATAATATAAGTATCTCAAGGGTGTGATTATTTCTCATTTTTATCTTTGCATACCCGATGTCTTTTTGATTGTAAAGAATTTAATGTTCAAAGACCATAGAATCCTAGAAAATCAGAATTAGAAGGGTCTTTAGTGGTTTAGTCCAAACAAATACTGAGGAAAAAAAAAAGTTGAGTTGAACTGCATTATCTTAACTGAAGCTCATATATTGTTCTCTCTACTCATGGCTTACTGCAAATTCCCTAAATTGATATGGTGTCTAATACCACAAAGTTTAGTACCATATGAAAATGTAACAATGTCACCTATATTTGCTATTTAAGACTCGCCCAGTAAGGAATCCTGAGTATATCTACTTACATTTGGGAAAAAAAAAATAATACCCTTAGCTTTACTTCTTATCTATATTTCTTCTCAAACTGCACATGCTTAACCTATATTGAATTACTTGCTGTCTAGGGGAGGGGGCTGGGAAAAAGGAGGGAGCAAAATTTGGAACACAAGGTTTTACAAGGGTGAATATAGAAAATTATCTTTTCATGTATTTTGAAAATAAAAAACTATTATTAAAAATTCTTCTCATTTCTATTATAACTATAACTTTGTCTTTTCTCTGGTATGAGAATCCTGTCAGAGAATCAGTTTTAGAAATGGAAAAACTTCTTGAAATTTTAAACACATTAAGGCTGCTAGGTTCTCCTTGTACAAAAATACATGGTTTACTTGCCTCAATAAATTTAATAAAGCATTAATTCATTTTACTAAACCATGTTGTCTTTTCTGTTAAGTTTTCAGAGATCCCTTTTTAAAAAAAAAAATAATAGCTTCGTATGCATGGAAATGAGCCCCATTAGGTTAGAATAAGGTCCCTTCTGAAGCTGCATAGCATGAGTTATATAATGTTAATCTATAATATAACTAACATTTAAAAGAGAACTTCTATATTAAGGCCAACTTCTGCTTAAATTAAGGGTCCCAGAAACAGATCCTGTTATGGGCCAGAACTTGAAACAAGGTGCTAAGTCAGTGGAGTTGATAGAAACAATGCTTATGTACCTGGTTCACACCTTTGGAATTCACACCTTTGGGAGAGTTCACACATTAGCTCAAACATTAGAGTTCACACCTCTCACACCTTTAGAATTCACACCTTTAAGAAACCATATATAAGGAGCTCCCACAAGCCAACTAGAGACTTCAGGAGATTCACAAGTCAGGATTCAGTCCAGGAGCTCCCACAAGCCCAGAGAGAACCCACAATCCCACTCTCAAAGGCGGAGTCAGTCATTCCACATTCCACTTTTGTGCAGGCTGGAGGCTTCAGATTCAAAGAGATGAGAGACTGAAGCTGGCAGAGGCAAAAGACTAGCACTCCTGGAACCAACAAAAGAGACAGGCCTCTAGGAAAGCTAACCAGGCTATTTTGAAGGAGACAATAAAGGACTGGATTTTAACTCCTGGCTGCATTTGAGGTGATTATTACTCCGAAATGAAAGGAAGGCTGCTTCCAGAAGCCCCCCAGGAAACTGCTCCCAGGGAATATTATATTTTAGAGAAGAGAACACTACAAGATCCCATCTCCAAAGAAGTTCATGGAAGAAGGGAATAAGCATTTATATAATATTGGCTATGTGCCTGGCACTATGCTACGCACTTCATAAATATTATTTCATTTAATCTTGAAAACAGTCCAGTGAGGTAGATGCTATTTATTATTCACATTTTATAATTGAGGAAACTGAGGCAAAAAGTTTTAAGTTACTTACCCAGCTACTAAACATCTGAGGCTGGATTTGAATATAGGTCTTACTAACTCCAGACTCCAGTACCACCTAGCTGCCTCATATGGCTTCAAAAATTATAATATCCCTCTCTAAGCACAGAATCCCACATGTTAATAACAACATGTATGACTAATGAATTACATCCTGATACATTAACAGTTAACCCTAAAAACTAGCTATATTTTTTTTAGTCCAAATCTCTAAATCAGGTATTCTCAGCCTTTTAGGGTTAAGGAACTCCTTGGTAGTCAAGTGAAGACTATAGACCCCTTCTCAAAAAAATTTTAAAATGCATAAAATAAAATATGGGAGACTACAAATAAAACCAATTCTATTGAACTAGTTAACCATTTTTTTAAAAAGCAAGTCAATGCACCCCAATGAAAGAACCTTTACTTCAGATAGACTTAATCAGATCTATGCAAGAACTGAAGAATACCTTGCAAGAGACTATTAATTATTCTACTTAGTATATTTCACTATTCTAATAACTGTTATGCCAAAATATAAAAAAAAATAGATTCAATCACTATGATAGTAGCTTATCTGGTGAGATGCCATATAACCACAAAAAAATTTAACATTCTAAAACAAGCTCTGTAAATTATATTGCAAAATGGATAATAAAGAATATCAAGTGATATTACAAGAAGACAATTATTTGTGACTATGGCTATAGCATCAAACAGATCAGAGATAAATATAGAATTATGTCATCAAAGCAAAGATACAACCATTGAACTATATAATGACAAATAGTAAATGTGTATATATATATATATATATATATATATATAAAAATATGAACTATGTCTCCATAAAACTCCAATTCCATTACCTCATCTGGGCATAAAGTTAACCGTAGACTCTCAGAGATTATATTAGATTGCAAAATGGCAAATCCTACCAAAAGGTTTTTGAAATACAATTAATCATTTATTAAGTACATGATATAAGTCAAACATTCTACTTGAATCCTTATCCTCAAAGAGATTAAATTCTACACATTTATTCATATAATGCATGTGTGATTAAAATATGTACAAAACAAATACATATACTAAATGTATTTTCAGAGGGTAACTTTTCAGAGGGCAGGATTTCTAAGATGGTAGGATCAAGAAAGTTTTCAAATAGGAGGTAGCTAGTGAACTGAGTTTCAAAGGAAAACAACCATCTTGATATATATCAATCTACTATTTAAGGACCAGCTCAGCTAGGTGAAAAGAGGCTCATAACTGGGCAACAGATGGAGAAGTTTTTGATCAATGAATCCTAGGAAACTATTTAACATTAAAAAATTAAATAAATACAGTGAATAGACAAAAGTAAAACAAAATTATTTCAAGAGAGAATAATTGAGGAGATCATCTGAGTTGTGTGCTGTCTAGAAAGCCGAGGATTTTAAGACAGAGGTGGGGAATAAATGCTGTCCAAGTACAGGAGACAACATGTGCAAAGGGATGGAATGTCCTATATAGGGAACAGCTACCAAGCCAGTTCAACTAGAAAGGAGTATGTATGGAAGAGTATGTATAGAAGCTATACTGGCAAACAATGGGATTCAGTGCTTTACCCTAGAGACCAGAAGGACCTATTGAATATTTTCAAACCTGTGAACTTCAATGACTGAAAGAATGGTAATACCACTGACAGAAATGAGAAAGCTTAGAGAATTTCTTCTAAAATAAATTAAAGGATCAAGGTTAATAAGTGTGAATATGGACTTCAGTAACTCCAAGTCACAAGCCCTCCAAGACTTTATAAAACATTTTCATTCATAGATATGGAAACAAAAAGCATTTCCTGGAGGTCAATCTAATGTAGTTGAAATTTTTTAAATGTAAGTGAATTCTTTCAAAAAAACAAAACAAAACAAAACAAAACAGCCAAACAATTGCTGACTAGTCTATACTTGAAGCCTTTTTAACTTGATTGGAGTTTAGTAGAACATAAAACATTCTGGCATGGCAAAAATATCATACTAGTATATAGCAATTATAGGACTTAACACTTTGTTTAATAGGCTATCAAAAATTTTCCAATTTCATTGAGAAATTGTAAAAAACAATTACAAAGGGACAGCTAGGTGGTGCAGTGGATAGAGCACTAGCCTTGAAATCAGGAGGACCTGAGTTCAAATCTGAACTCAGACACTTAACACTTCCTAGCTGGGTGACCCTAGGGAAGTCACTTAACCCCAATTGCCTGGGGGCGGTTGGGGGGAGGGAACAGTTACTAGATAGCTGGCATGAATTTTTAAAAGGGATTTTCAAAATTTCTCTCATCATGGTCAAGCTGGTATAAGGTATACCATAACTACATGCTCATTTTGATCTCTGCATAAATTAGACATAGATCTTAATTATGCAGTTTAATTAGACTGTTCTCTATAAATAAATGAAAATTGATATAATGGAAATCCTCTAAGATAATGATGAAGTAGTGATTGGAGTAGGGTGAGATTAATCAAGAAAAACTTTAGAAAGGTGGCTTTTCAATTTGGAACTATGCTCAAAAAGTTCTCAAACTACGCGTACCCTTTGATCCAACAGTGTTACTACTGGGCTTATATCCCAAAGATATTTTAAAGAAGGGAAAGGGAGCCCCATGTGCAAGAATGTTTGTGGCAGCCCTGTTTGTAGTGGCCAGAAACTGGAAACTGAATGGATGCCCATCAATTGGAGAATGGCTGAATATTATTGTTCTGTAAGAAATAACTAGAAGGAGAGACTGGGGAGACTTACACGAAATGATGCTGAGTGAAATGAGCAGGACCAGGAGATCATTATATATTTCAACAACAATTGATCAATGGTGATCAATTCTGATGAGCATGGCCCTCTTGAACAATGAGATGAACCAAATCAGTTCCAATAGAGCAGTAATGAACTGAACCAGCTACACCCAGCGAAAGAACTCTGGGAAATGAGAATGAACCATTACATAGAATTCCCATTCCCTCTATTTTTATCCACCTGCATTTTTGATTTCCTTCACAGCTTAATTGTACACCATTTCAAAATCTGATTCTTTTTGTACAGCAAAATAACTGTGTGGACATATATACATATATTGTATTTAACACATACTTTAATATATTTAACATGTATTGGTCTACCTGCCATCTGGGGAAGGAGGTGGGGAGGGAAGGAGGGTAAAAATTGGAACAGAAGGTTTTGCAATTGTCAATGCTGAAAAATTATCCATGAAAAGCTATAATTAAAAAATTAATTTAAAAAATTAAAAAAAAAGAAAGGTGGCTTTTAAGGAAATTCTTTTAAAAAAAGAAAAGAAGTAATTATAAGGAAAGTCAAAATGGCATTTACTCATTTCTGTTTCTAATCTTATACTTGTCTAGGATAAAATGGAAAGTAGATATGCGCAGCTGGAATAGACACCCGTGCTTAATAGATAGAAGATGAATGACCACAAAGGACTTTTTAAAAAAGCATCTACATTTCATTCCAATAAAAATGCTATTTCCAAACAAGATTCCTAACAAAATACATTCTCTCCAAAATACAGATTATCTATGGTCAACAGAAAGTAAAGATTTGTCATTTACACTTTTGACAAGATGATACAAATACTGTTATAGTTGCTTAGAATTTATTTGCTATTCTTTATTAATTTCATTTTCATTGTTAGAGTAATTATGTACAACTTTATTAAGTGATCTTTAGGCTCTGCTTCACCTTAAAGAGGAAGGCTAAGAAATGGAGGGAGGGAGATGTCATTCAGAAAGAACTATGACAAAGCATTATCACAAAAAAAAAGAAAAAATGAGAAAGTCTAAGGAGTTTGCAAAAGTTGAATTGAAAATGTAGAAAGGTTAAACAGAATAAGGACTGAGAAAAGACTATTATATTTAGGACTTCAGAGATTATTGTTGCCCTTGGTAGGAACAGTTTCAATAGAGTGAGATCAGGAGTCAGAACACAAGGAGCTGAAGAATGAGTAGGAGTTATAGAAAGGAAGTAATGAGTGTTGATGACTCTTTCTAGGAACCTGACGGAGATCAGTTGTAAGGCTATAGCAGTAAGGTATACAGATATCTGTATCTTTATACTTACATCTATCTATACACATATACATATGTATATGTATATAGGGGAAAGGGGAGGAGAGGAAAATATATGATGGAAATAGGGCTTCTTAACCAGGAAACCTAGAGAAAAATTTCAGGGGGCTCATGAATTCTGATGGTAATGTAGGGGGGAGGGGGTGTATGTATATCTATATATCTTTAAATCAATAAAATTGGTTTCCATTATAATTCTATATATTTTATTTTATGCATTTAAAAATATTATTCTGAGAAAGGATCCATAAGATTCACCAGATATAAAAAAGGATAGGTGAAGCCAAGATGGCAGAGTAGAAAAAGTGCTCAATTGGGTTTTCCCAATATTTCTCTCCAAAAAACTTTTTTTAAATGCCTCAAATCAAAGCCTAGCATGGCAGATCAAAAAAAAAAAATGAGACATTCTTCCAGTCCAAGAGAACTTAGGAGGTCAGAAAGGGAGTCATCATGTGGATTGAACACCAGTGCTGGGACTAGACTTGTCAACAACAGCTTTGGGCATTCCCAAGGCAGAAGTGGTAAGGGGACCAGGCAACTGACCAAAAAGAGATTCCAGGGCCTCCCAACACTAACCCCGAACTCAGGACCAGATGTTTTGGGGCAGCTCCATTACCTCTACCTACTTTTGGTCCACAGTTCAAGGGAATGAAGAAGCACTTTCACTTAAAAGTAGAAGTCAATAAGCATTGCTTCTGGTTCCAATGGATCAAAGACTCTGAGGAGCAGCAATTACAATTCCAAGGGATTGAGGGTCCTTTCTAGGTAAGACCCAGAGTGTAGACCAGGAAAGCAGTAACCATACATCTCCCCATATCAAATCACCTTGAAAGCAATGAAAACTTCCAAGCCCTCAAAACTGGTTCCAAACACAAGCACTGTGAAAATGCCTGAAGCTTGGAACAATGCCCCCCTAGCCCTCATGATATGAAGAGATTTAACATAATCGTAAATCAAGAAACAGGATGGGAGAATGAGCAAACAACAACAACAAAGAACCTGATAATAAAAAGCTACCATGGTGACAAGGAATATTAAGACAAATTCAAAAGACAATGAAGCTAAAACAATTACAAGCAAAGACTCTTAAGAAAATGTGAATTGGACACAAACTCAACAAAAATTCTTGGAAGAGCTGAAAAACGCTTTTCGAAATCAAAGTCATAGAATAAAAATTAGAAAAAGAAATTACAGAAAGAAAAGTATGAAAAACAATTAAGTGCTTGAAAAAATGAGGCACAAAATATTGAAAAAAATAACACCTTAAAAAAAAAAAGTATTCAAATAGAAAAAGAAGTACAAAAGTTCACAGAAGAAAAGAACACCTTAAAAAGCAGAATTGGCCAAATAGAAAATGAAGTACAGAAGTTCACTAAAGAAAATAATTCCTTAAAAATTTAAATTGGATAAATAGGAACTACTGACTCCTTGAGACATGAGATATCAAGAAATAATAAAATGTCAAAAGAACAAAAAAAAAAAAAAGAAGAAGAAAATGTGAAATATGTCATAGGAATGATAACTGACCAGAAAACTAACTCAAGGAGATATAATTTAATAATTCTGGATAACCTAAAAATCATGATCAAAGAGAAAGTCTTATATATCATATTTGAAGAAACTGTCAAAGGAAGCTGCCCAATATAAAATAGAAATTGAAAGAATTTACTAATCACCACTGTGAGAGATCCCCAAATGGAAATTCCCAGTAATAATATATCTAAATTACAAAATGCTCCCATCAAAGAGAAAATACATTAAATAGCCAGAAAAATCATTCAAATACCACAGAGCCACACACAGGATCACACAAGATTTAGCAGCTACCATATTCAGGGAGAAAGAGACTTGAAATATGATATTCTGGAAGGAAAAATAATCTAGTCAACAATAGTGAATGTAATAGTTTAAGAGAAAAAAATGGATATTTAATGAAATAGAGGACTTTCAAGCAGTCCTATTTTAGACTACAGCTGAACAGAAAATCTGACTTTCAAATACAAGACTCAAGAGAAGCATAAAATGATAAACATGAAAGCGAAATCATAAGGGACTCAATAAGGACTGTTTACTTCTCTATATTGTAAGATGATTCTCATGTATATTCTAAGAACTTAAACAATATTAGGGCAGTTAGAGGGATTCTACAAAGGCCATAAAAGTGAGTCAATTTATTGGGAAGATGTAAAATTACAATGGATATGAAAAAAAAAAAAAGAATCTCATGGGAGAAGAGGAAAATGAGAGAAAGAATGGGGAAAATTATCTCATATAAAAGACTGCACAACAGAGAGATTTTACAGTAGAGGAGAAAATGGGGCTTGGGGCAGAGAAACACTTGAACTTAACTCATATCTAACTGATTCCAAGAGGAAAAAGATAGATGAAAGATACAGATACTCAAATGGTGACAAAAATCAATCATATCCAACAAGAAAATAGGAGGGGAAGGGCATTTAATTTTTTAAAACTTTTTTTTGTTTGTTTTTTTCCTCTTCATGGTCTTTCCCTTTTGTTCTGATTTCTCTTTCACAATATGACTAAAATGGAAACATTTTACATAATTGCACATGTATATAATCTATATCAGACTGTTTGCCAACATTCAGAGAAGGGGAGAGAGGGACGGAAAAAAATATTGGAAACCAAAATCTTATAAAAGTAAATAACTAAAAAAGTTAATTAGCAACTAAAAATTCTAATCCTAAAGAATGAGTGAGTTGAAGAACAAATTATAGCAGCAATCAATTATTTCACTACAGAGAATAACAACAGTCAACATACCAAAATGCCACCAAAACAGTTCTTAGGGGAAATATTATATCTTTAAATATGTACATCAATAAAAGAGAAATAGAAAAGATCAATGAATTGGGTATGCAACTAAAAAAAGAAAGAAAACTAGAAAAGAACAAATTAAAAACCCTTAATTAAACACCAAAATGTAAATTTTGAAAATCAAAAGAAAGAGTAATAAAACTGAAAGTCAGGAAACCACTGAACTAATAAATGAGAGCAGGAGGTGCTTTTATGGGGGAAAATATGTAGAATGATTTAGACATAAAGGTTGACAGCATAAGCATAAGTTAGGGAGCATGGAAAAAATGCACCTACATCTATTATAAGATGAGAGTTTACAACCAAACAAAAAATAGAGAGAATTATAGAAAGTAAAATCGGTAAATTTTGATTTTTGTTGTTGTTCAGCTGTTTTAATGGTATCTGATTCTTTGTGACCCCATTTGAGGTTTTCTTGGCAAAGATACTAAAGTGGTTTGCAATTTCTTTCCTTCTTCTTGTTCATTTTACAGATGAGCAACTGAGGCATGTAGGATTAAGTAACTTTCTCAGGGTTACATAGCTAGTAGTAGTGTCTAAGGCATATTTTGAATTTAGGTCTTCCTGACTCCAGGCTTGGAACCACCTAGCTTCACTTAATTTTAATTACATGAAATTAAAAGGTAGCCAAAAGTAAAAGGAAAACAGGAAAGGAGGGGGGGAAGGGCAATTTAAAGAATATTTTTCTAATAAAAACCTCATTTATCAAATTTACAGGGAACTGAGCCAAATTTATAAAACTAGAAACTATTCCCTAATTAACAAATGGTCAAAAGATTTGAACAGTCTTCAAAAGAAGAAATTAAGTCACATGAAAAAATGCTTTAAATCACAACTAATTAGAAAAATGCAAATTAAAAGAATTTTGAGATACTACTTCACACCTATGAGATTGACTAATGTGACAGAAAAAGAAACTGACAAAAGCTAGAAAGGATGTAGAAAAATCGGGACACTAATGTACTATTGGCAGAATTGTGAACTAGTCTGGAGTGTGCTTTCTAGAGCCCCCAAGTTGAGGTGCCAAAATATACCACTGCTTTCTAGAGCCCCCATGCTGAGGTGCCAAAATATACCATCCAGACTAGCTCTCTGGAGGACCTTGGGACCAGCCCAAGTCCTTGTTCTTTGTGGAGGAATGATGAAGGCAGGAGACTCATCAGGAGGATGGTCAAGGATGAAGTCTGTCTATTTCAAATACTCTCAACCCTTAAATACCTTAGTACAATTACATCACTTAGAGCACACTGAACATGTGCCAATTATAGAACCATTACATCACCATATGTGATAACCGCATTAGCACTCTGGCTACCTTAGAAATCAGCTGGAGTCAGGATAAGCAAAAGTCTTTAGACTTTATTCTTGGTCTTTAGATATAGGATTGAATTGGATGGAAGCAGAATCTCGTGACCTTCCTTCTCCCTCGTCTACAGCCAAAGTGACTATGGCTAGTCTTACTCCACCTCCTAGTCCCTTCTACAATTCTCTGTATACACCAACTATCAAGCCAGCACAGGATAGTAGGAAGGGCCATTCCCCAAACACATGCCCATAGAGTATTGTCCAATCAGTAATTAGCCCTAAGTGCTTGAACTGACCTCAGTGCAACTACTTAACAGTTTCGGCCCTCTACATCTCCCACTTTCTTTCGTTTTAGAACACAGGTGGTCACGCCATCCCTGACCTCTCAGGGAGGTGAGAGCCCCCAAAAGGAGGTGATCACACCCTCCCTGACTTCTCAGGAAAGGAGGTGAAAACACCAAAAAGGAGGTGATCACGCCCTCCCTGACTTCTCAGGAAAGGAGGTGATCACGACCCCTTTCACCTCCTCCCCCCGACTTCTCAAGGAGGTGAAAGCACTAAAAAGGAGATTATCACACCCTTCCCAACATCTCAGGAAGGGAGATGAAAAGCACCAAAAGGAAGTGGGGATTGCTAGTGGGTTTCTGGCCTGAAAGGTTTTATTAGAAACAGGTATGCACAAACCCATCAGCATAGGAGGTATTACACAAGCACATAGCAATAACACACAGGCTATTAGTGATGACTCTCCCCACAGTCAGTGCAGGCTCAATGTGGTGCAACAAACATGAATTGTATGTGCAAGTAGTGATATAACAAACAATATGAATCAACATGGTGTTGTAAAAGATTTCCAGAAGTCCTAGAAGGAGGGTATGTAAACAACAGTCACACATATGCCTTCTTCAGCAGCCAAGAAATAGTCCCAAACTAATCTATTGTCCATTGCTTCACGTGTCAGGGAATCCAATGATCCCTGAAAGTTTTTTAAGTCTTGCAACAGTCTTATCATTTCTCAGAGAATCCAATGATTCCTGAGGGTTTTGAAGTCCACCGATTTTTGATGTCCATGAGTCAAATGCCATAACTGCCATACTCATTCAGTGGTGGGCACAGTCAGCAACAGAACCACCCGATGTTTCTTGGGTCTTCTCTTTTGTTTCAAGGGTCTGATCCATCTCTCTCCAATGAACAAGGCGAATACGGCTTCGTTGACACCCATATGATTCCTTCTCCATCTGTGGAGATACAAGCAAACCCTCTCCCCCAAGCAGTTAACCTATCTGGGCCCTTCCATTCATCACTTTCTGTATCTCTCCACATCACCTGGCAATTATCTAAAGATAGTGGAGCTGCTCGCACTGGACACTGCCCTTCTGCTGAGTTATAAAACCTGTCTGCCACAGCCAGTGCATCTTTGTCATAAGTTAATAGTATAAAGGGTTAGATTTAGAAGTTCTCTAGGGTTACCTGTGGCTCCCCCTTTCTTTTGTTTTTGGAGGAGAGTCTTAATGTCTCTGTTTCTCCTCTCTACTATTGCCTGTCCTTGAGGATTAAAGGGTATGATGCCAGTAGTGTGTAAAATCTTATACTGTGCACAAAAGTGTGCAAAATGTTTAGAAGTATATGCAGGTCCATTATCTGTTTTTATTGCTTGTGGCACACTCATAATTGCAAAAGTCTGTATAAGGAATTCAGTGACCATTCAGGCTGTCTCTTTTGTATTACAAAAATGAATCCTGAAAAAGTGTCTACCACAACACGGATAAAAGACAGACGATGAAAAGATTTATAATGGGTCACGTCCATTTGCCAAATTTCACTGGGTCTCAAACCATGAGGGTTTTTCCCTGGAGGCAGTGTAGGAGCATGGAAAGGAAGGCAAGCTGTACAGGCTTTTACTATGCTCCTTGCTTCCTCTCTTGTTATTCCAAATTGTAAACATAAAGCTCGAGCAGCCTGATGATATTTAAAATGAGATTCTTGGGCTTCTTGAAATAAAGGAGTATTGACCGGCATAGTTACAAGGCTATCTGCCTTTGAATTACCATCAAAAATAGGACCTGGAAGTCCACTATGAGAATGGACATGCAAGATATAAATCTTACCTAGATGCTTTCTCACTTGCTCTTGAAGTTCCTAAAAGAGCTGATATATATTAGAGGCTACAAATTTTATTTGGGCTGTGGCAATTCTTTGCACCACACCTACTGAAGAAGCTGAATCAGATTTTATATTTATATCTCCTGGATAATAAGTAAGAGCTAGCATGATTGCATACAATTCATTCTGCTGAGTGATTTGGCCACTGTTTCACCCACACTGGTATATTAGTTTTCCACTGAATGAAAACAGGTGAGAGTACAGGCAAGCCTTCAATAGCACCCCTGCCTAAAAAGTCGAAGTATTCAATTGTAATCTTAACTGTTGTAAGATGTCTCTTCCCCACAGATTGATGGGGATTTTTTCATCTACAAAAAGAGTTAAAAACTCCTCTTTCACCTTCAAATAACTCAAAGGGGTAGCACAAATTTCACCTGCTATTGCTCCTCCTACGTCAGACATATAGGTGTCTGCCTTAATCTTTGGCCAATGACTGGGCCAACTGGCAACAAATTCGTGCACTGTACAATCTGCACCTGTGTTTACTAACCCTTTCAGTGGTATGCCATTTACTTGAAACTATTTCTAGACATATGAAAAGATGCTCCAAATCATAATTGATCAGAGTAATGCAAATTAAGACAACTCTGAGATACCACTACACACCTCTCAGATTGGCTAAGATGACAGGAAAAGATAATGATGAATGTTGGCGGGGATATGGGAAAAGTGGGACAATGGATGCATTGTTGGTGGAATTGTGAATGCATCCAACCATTCTGGAGAACAATTTGGAACTATGCTCAAAAAATTATCAACTGTGCATACCCTTTGATCCAGCAGGCTTACTACTAGGCTTATATCCCAAAGAGATCTTAAAGAAGGAAAAGGGACCTATATGTGCAAAAATGTTTGTAGTGGCCAGAAACTACAGTGGCCAGAAAATGGATGCCCATCAATTACAGAATGGCTGAATAAATTGTAGTATATGAATGTTATGGAATATTATTGTTCTGTAAGAAATGATCAGCAGGATGATTTCAGAAAGGCCTGGAGAGACTTACATGAACTGATGCTGAGTGAAATGAGCAGAACCAGGAGATCATTATATACTTCAACAATAATATATATGATCACCAATTCCAATGGACATGGCTCTCTTCAACAATGAAATCAAACCAAATCAGTTCCAGTTGTTCCGTAATGAAGAGAACCAGCTATACCCAGCGAAAGAACTATGGGAAATGAGTGTAGATCACAACATAGCATTTCCACTCCTTCTGTTATTGTCCACTTGCATTTTTGTTTTCCTTCTCAGGTTATTTTTACCTTATTTCTAAATTCGATTTTTCTTGTGCAGCAAGATAACTGTATAAATATGTATACATATATTGCATTTAACATATACTTTAACATATTTAACATGTATTGGTCTACCTGCCATCTAGAGGAGGGGGTAGTGGGAAGGAGGAGAAAAGTTGGGACAGAAGGTTTTACAAGGGTCAGTGCCGAAAAATTACCCCTGCATATGTCTTGTAAATAAAAAGCTGTAATTTCTTAAAAATTGGTATTCATAATGAGCATAAGATTGTCACCTGTAACAGCTGCAGTCCAGAATATTCCTGGATTCTGTTGTTAGGAGTCAAAATCTGGGCAAGTATCACCAAATTGCCTATCAGGAGTGTGTATCAGTAAACATGATGCTACTACTTCTCCTGGGTGAGGTAAAAAATTGTCTACCGACTGGGATATTAGCTACACACATTCCCCAGTTTCCCAAATCAATGTATGGATGGACACTGTTTTGTAAGCATTCTCAGGAGGTGAAATGATCAAGCCTACTGTGCCTGGAGGCAAAGGATCCATAGGCCGGACAGGAACAGATTTCACTTCTCCAGGGGATATCAGTAATCCCAGCTGCATACAACTCTATTCTCCCCAATTGTAATCTCTTTCTCCTATCAGATTGCTTCTGGGCTAATTGACCATTATCAGAATACTGAACTTCTAAAGACTCTCTGGATGTAACATAGGCTGCCCCAAATAGTTTTTTGTCTGGAACACTGGAGCCGAACCCCGCTTCCCATTTCCTTGAGTCAATCTACATTCTGATATCCAATGGAAGCCTTTGTTGCATTTTGGACATAGGGTTTTGGGTCTTATTCTCCCACCCTGTTTTTTTACTCTAGCTTTATGCCAACACTAAGCTTTCAAACGCCCATCTTTACCACACTGAAAGCATTGACAAGTCTCTCTGGAAGTCGCTTGCCAAAAGGGACTCTGAGTTCCCAGGTTCAGATCTTGGGAAGTCTGCATCATAGCCTGGATACAATGTACCCACCGTGGCACAGCGTTTTATGATCTCCTCTAAAGGAGCACTCCTTGTGTAGTCCTAGCATAATTCTTCTAAATCCTCATTAGCAATTTTCTCTAGCAAGTTGTCTTATCATAATTTCTGTTGCTGCATTTTCACTAATGGTTTGTATGACAGCTGTCTGCAGACGTCCCATGAAATCAGCAAAGGGTTCATTTGGATCTTTGCGCTATTTTCATGAAGGCTTCCTCTCTACCTTGTCTTCCTAGGCGGGTGCCCCATGCTTTGATAACAGCAGAAGTAATTTGCTCATATGCTGTCAAAGGGCAATTAATCTGAGCTAAAGTAACTGCATAAGGACCTATACCTGCTAATTGGTCAAAGGTGACTGATATATTAACTCCAGGTTGCGAATTTCACTAGGCTTGTATTGTACAGAATTCACTATACTCAGAAAGCCACATATTTTATCCAGGTTCTAAACATATCTTTTCTATAGATTTCCAATCATTAGGGGTTAAAATTTCATAAGCCAAATTCTCTAATACTATCTTAACATAAGACGACGTAGAATCATAAAGAGCGTAATTCTTTTTCAGATCTTTGATAATTTCCAGATTAAAAGGCGTGTATCTTCTTTCTTGATCTGAAGAGTCAAACTCTTCAATCACAGGGTATACTTCTTCTTTTTTTTTTTTTTAATTTAATTTTATTTTATTTTATTATTATTTTTTTAATTTAATAGCCTTTTATTTATAGGTTATATGCATGGGTAACTTTACAGCATTAACAATTGCCAAACCTCTTGTTCCAATTTTTCACCTCTTAACCCCCCCACCCCCTCCCCTAGATGGCAGGATGACCAGTAGATGTTAAATACATTAAAATATAAATTAGATACACAATAAGTATACATGACCAAAACGTTATTTTGCTGTACAAAAAGAATCAGACTCTGAAATATCGTACAATTAGCTTGTGAAGGAAATCAAAAATGCAGGTGGGCATAAATTTAGGGATTGGGAATTCAATGTAATGGTTTTTAGTCATCTCCCAGAGTTCTTTCTCTGGGCGTAGCTGGTTCAGTTCATTACTGCTCCATTGGAAATGATTTGGTTGATCTCGTTGCTAAGGATGGCCTGGTCCATCAGAACTGGTCATCATATAGTATTGTTGTTGAAGTATATAATGATCTCCTCGTCCTGCTCATTTCACTCAGCATCAGTTCGTGTAAGTCTCTCCAGGCCTTTCTGAAATCATCCTGTTGGTCATTTCTTACAGAACAGTAATATTCCATAATATTCATATACCACAATTTATTCAGCCATTCTCCAACTGATGGACATCCATTCAGTTTCCAGTTTTTAGCCACTACAAAAAGGGCTGCCACAAACATTTTGGCACATACAAGTCCCTTTCCCTTCTTTATAATCTCTTTGGGATATAAGCCCAGTAGTAACACTGCTGGATCAAAGGGTATGCACAGTTTGATAACTTTTTGAGCATAGTTCCAAACTACTCTCCAAAATGGTTGGATTCATTCACAACTCCACCAACAATGCATCAATGTCCCAGTTTTCCCCCATCCCCTCCAACAATCATCATTATTTTTTCCCGTCATCTTAGCCAATCTGACAGGTGTGTAGTGGTATCTCAGAGTTGTCTTAATTTGCATTTCTCTGATTAATAATGACTTGGAGCATCTTTTCATATGACTAGAAATAGTTTCAATTTCTTCATCTGAGAATTGTCTGTTCATAGCCTTTGAACAGGGTATACTTCTATTCTCAAATTAGATGTATCTTGTCCTTCCTCTTTAGCTTTAACTAATGCCTTTTATAATCATGTCATAGCGGGGTGGACAAAACTACTGCATGGGTGGTGCTGATGGTGTCATTGCCCTTCCCACTACTCCTCCCTCCACCCAGGAAAGCAAAATTGAGGGAGGAGGATCAGGAGAAGGGGAATACACTAAGGCCACATGTTTGAGTGTAGGTGGAGGTGAAACTGAGCTGTGGAGGTGAGAAGCAGCACACTTTAAGTTCATCAGCACTGTACTTAACTCCTTTCTTGTCCAACTCTCCATGCCTTTCAGCTGCTTTGTCAATACCATCCCTCTGCTGCTCTTTCTCCTCACACTTCCTTGTCTGGCTGTTCTCATTAAAATCTTTCCTTGTGGGCTTCTTTAAAGCCAATTGTATTATATAGTCCATAAAGAATGTTTCCCCCGGAATTGAATCAGAACCCATAGCTTCATAATATGCAATTAGTTGCTCTCCCACTATTTTCCACATATCTGGCTCTAATTTTTCTTCCTTAGAGAATCAAAGAGACATGCATTCTAATATATTTAAGAGTCCAGTGATCTGCTTCCAAATTACCAATAAACCTTGCTTCTTTATTAATCTAATTATGCATGCTACACACTCCCCTTGGGGTGACGGAGGCTCTTTTCTTAGTATTTGCCCCATTTCAGCTAAAAAGCGAAAGTGACTAGTTTAACCCTTACCAAAGCTTCTGCTTGACTATTTTTGTACTTACCCTATTTCCAGGTCACAGCGGTTTCTCCACTGAACTTACAATTGTGTCAGTCGAAATGCTGAATGTAGGTCCTTACGTTCAGAACCTCATGTCTAGGGCCCCATTTTGGGCACCAAAATGTAGTGTCCAGACTAGCTTTCTGGAGGATCTCTGGATGGGCCTTGGTCTTAGGTGGAGAAGTGATGAAGGGAAGAGACTCACCAAGAGCATGGTCAAGGATGGAGTCTACTTCAGGTCCTCTCAGCTCTTAAATACCTCAGTATGATTACATCACTACAGCACACTACAGCACACTCTACTGAGTAGAACCATTATATCACCATATCACACTAAGTATATGCCAACTAGAGTGAATACATCTTTACATCACACTAAGTATATGTGAACTAGAGATCCATTATCTCATCAATCACACACTGAGTAAACACCCTGCTATAAGTATCCTTGCTTCAAGTATACCTTTTCTAGAGTTCCCCACTATCTGCAATTCTCTACACTAGTCCAACCATTCCAGAGAACAATTTGAAACTCCAGTCAAAATCCTAAAAAAAAAAAAAAAAAAAAAAAAAAACTTTGCTATCCTTTGACCTAGTAATATCACTACTGGGTCTGTATAACAAAGAGATCAAAGAAAGGGAAAAGGACCTGTTTGTACTAAAATATTTATAGCACTTTTTGGTTTTTTTTGAGATGGTAAAGAAATGGAAATCAAGGAGATGTCCATCAATTGAGGAGTGGCTAAACAAGTTGTAGTATATGATAGTATATGGTTTATTATGTGATAAGAACCAATGAGGAAATGAGGAAATTTCAGAAAAACATGGCAAGATATATAGGAACTGCTTGCAAAGTAAAATGAAAACATCCAGTTGATCACTGTACCCAGTATCAACAATGCTGTAATAATGATCAATTGTGAAAGTCTTTGTTACTCTGATCAAAATGATGATCCAAGACAATTCCAAAGGACCCTTTATAAAAAATGCTAATCTCCTATAGAGAACTGATAAATTCTAAATACATAGTAAAGCATTTTTTTCATTTTCTTTACTTTTATTGATTTATTTGGTCTGGTTTTTTGTTTGTTTGTTTTTTGCCACATGGCTAATATGGAAATATGTTTTATGTAACTTCATATGTATAATCAATACAAAATTGTTTGTCTTCTCAGAAGGGAAGAGGGATAAGAAGTGGGGAGAAAATTTGGAATTCAAAGTTTTTTAAAATACCTATTAAAAAATGAAATAATTGAGGCCAGTTCCAATGATCTTGTGATGAAAGCCATCTTCATCCAAAGAGAGGACTGTGAGAACTAAGTGGGAAACACAACATAGCATTTTCACTCTTTTTGTTGTTGTTTACTTGCATTTTGGTTTTTTCCTTATTTTTTCCCTTTTTAATCTGATTTTTTTTTGTGCAGCAAGATCATTGACCAAATATATATACATATATTGGATTTAACATATATTTTAACATGTTTAACATATATTTGATTACTTGCCATCTAGGGGAGAGGATGGTGGGAAAGAGAGGAAAATTTGAACACAAGGTTTTGCAGGGATCAATATTGAAAAATTATCGATGCATATGTTTTGAAAATAAAAAGCTTTAATACAAAAAAAATTACATTTAAAAAAATAAGTTTAAATTTTACATGGGATTGGGAAATATTTAACAAAATAAATAAAAATATAAAAGATATGACAGAATAGAATCAAGAGCACACGAAGAAGGGTTAGTCTTAACCAGGAGAATGGTCATCTCTTCCTCAGAAATTGGAACCAAAGAAGAGAAAATAAGAATAACATAAAGTGGTCTTAAGTTGTGCTACAAGGTAGAAGAGGAAACTGGAACACATTACTTCTATTTTCTTGATAGACAAAAGTCCTCTAGTTTAGAAAGGGGTAAGGTGGTAGACAGAGCATGATGACAAAAGAAAAAGCAAGGACCATTCATGGTGGAGCATGTGATAAGGTCAATAAAAGGAATGCCACTCAACAATGAAGAACAGTCAACAGAGATTTGTGGTGGACCTGGCTGATATGTTTTTATGTTCTTTTCCAATTTCACTAGCTTTTACTAGTACAAGGGCAGGGATGGGGAAGGTGAGTGGTGGAGACAAGGTTGGGATTTGATAAGGAATAAATAGTCATTGGATAAAGGGCAAGATGTCATTCTGGCGTGACTTGTTCTTGTGGAGTCATGCTGGATCTTTATAAGCATTACTTCTCTTTCTAGACGTTTATCAACATTCCCTTTAATGATCCTTTCAAGAATTTTTCCAGAAATTTAAGTATAGTTCACTGGCCTTTTCTTTTTAAAAATCAAAACATAGGTCTTTTTCTGGTTATCCACATACTTGATTAGTGATCTGTTCACTACTTTCTATACAAATCACTATCATCAATAAAATACTGTTGATTATTTAGAAATCAGAGATTTATAACTGAAAAGGAGCTCTGAAGCCATCTGGTTCACCCTTTTATTTTATAGATGAGAAAATAGTACTCCAAACACAACATGTTTTCCAATGTAACATGCTACCCATGACAGTTTCTAACAAGCAACTCTCCATTCTCCTTTTGGATAATCTGTAATTTTGAGTCTTCTAAATTAAGGATATTCCATGATTCATAGCCTATCTAAAAGAATCGGTATGTTTTCTTGGGGATTTTTTTTAATGGTAGAATAGAATCATTAATGATAAAGTTTTAATCATGGTGCTAAATAATTACCCAAATGTGATCCAGCTCAGTTGCTTTCTCTTACTGTACTACAAACAAACTGACCCTCCTCTTTCTTACTTCTATCTTTTAGGATTCTTAGCTTCCATCAAATTCAGTTCAAGAGTCACTTCCTAAGGATAACCTTTCCAGATTCTCCTAGATGTTAGAATCTCTTTCTCATCAAAATTCTGTGTAATTACAATTTGTGTAAACACTGTAATCCCTCAGTCATATGCAAACCCCTTCAAGTTTGAGGTTATTTGTTCTTTAGCATTTTTTTTTTTAATTTGTCTGTCTTCCATATATGGAATCCCCTACTTTCTTATCTTTGCTTCCTAGAATTCCTGGCTTTCTTAAAATTTCATCTCATGCAAAAAGTCTTTCCAGGTCTTCTTTAAGATTAGAACCTTTCCTTGAGGTTATCTCTAATTTTTTTCATTTAGTTTTCCTTTTTCTCCTCTTCCTCCTTTCCTTCTTCCTCTTCCTTTTCTTTCTCCTTCCTTTTCCTCTTCTTCCTCCTCCCCCTTCTTCCTTTTTTTTCTTTCCTTCTCCAGTCCAAATCTGCAGTGTTTACATTTCATTTAATACTCTAACAAGCTCATGTAGGAAATAACAGGTATTTTTAATCCTTGTTTGTAAATGAGGAAATTGAGGAACAGAACAGCTGAGTAACTTCTTCAAGAATGTGCAGAACTGAGATTCAAATGTAGCTTGGCTCCTGACTCCAAATTTGGTGTTTTGTCCCTTTGTTACAGATGTTTCTATGTAGTATTATTTATCCACTTAATACTTCCTAGCTGTGTGACCCTGGGCAAGTCACTTAACCCCAACTGCCTCAGCAAAAAATAAATGAATAAATAAATAAAATAAAAATAATTAGAAGGTTGTTGAATAAGGTGGAAAGGGAAAGGTAATAAGCGTTTACATAGACTACTATCTGCCAACCAATTTGCTAAGCACTTTTCATAAACAATATGAAAGACAGATGCTGTTTTTACTCCTATTCTATTACTGAAGAAATTGAGGTAAGCGACTCACCCAGGATCACACAGCCATTAAATATTTGAGCCATAATTTGATTTCCTGACTGCAGGCCCAGAGTTTTATCCAGCTACCTGCCTCACAATTACAAGCCAAAGTTACCATTAAAAGTGAAAACTAGACCTATAACAACTAGGTCCTAAGGCCCTATCAATATTTATTCATCTAGCCAACAAATACTGTTTTGAGTACAGTACACTGATTGATCACCAAGGCATAATTTCCATGCATTAGATTTATGCATACTGTGCACACTGATAACAAGATAACCCTAAGGCAAACACTTGATTGAATTGGAGTAGAAAAAAGACAATTAAGAATAAATGTTTTAAAAAACAGCTAGCCTTTATATTACACTTTAAGATTTGTAAATCTCTTTGATATGTTACCTCATTTGATCTTCATACCAATCTCAAGTGGGATTATTGATCTCCATTTTTTCTGAGGCAACTGGGGTTAAGTGACTTGCCCAGGATCACACAGCGGGACGTGTTAAGTGTTTGAGGCCAAATTTGAACTCAGGTTCTCCTGACTTGAGAGCTGATTCTCTATCCACTGCACCACCTAGCTGCCCCATATTGATCTCCATTTTTAACAGATGAGGAAACTGAGGCAGGCAGGAGCTAAGTATTGTGTCTAAGCCTACACAATTAATAAATTCAGCATCTGAACTCAGGCCTTCCTGCCTCCCCCACCAACTAAACTGAAGCAAGAAAAAGTGATGAAGCTTGTTTTAGTTTATATACTTTCACTCTTATGAAAGGAATCATCAACTGCAAAATACTATCTGCTATCTCAACAGAGAACTTGGTGAGTTACCTGGCCAGAATAATCGTTTAAACTTATTTACTGAAATTAAATGGATTTTTCTAGAAGACTCAGACCAAGAATTCAGGGAAACCAAACACCAACTCCCACCTTTAAGGAAAAATGAAACCTAAATCCCATTCCTGCATTTATTCGACATTTATTCCAACAAATAGAACTGAAGCAGCTGTAAGGGGAGGATAACTCAAACTGTGTGTATCACAGAACTGCTCTGACGCACAAAACAAATACTTAGTAATCCCAAACAAACAGAGACAGATACCTTGACCCTACGATTTCATGAAGAGCTTGAAAATTTAGAATTACTAGTTTTGTCCCAGCACAGTGATAACAGAGATCGTGATGTAAGTTCTTCCCCTATTTTGCCAAGGCAAATAAAGCAAATCAAAGCTATATTAGAAATTAATAAAAGTAAATATTTATACCAGAGTCCTTTGTCTCTCATATTCATACCACTAGTACCTATGAAATCAAACATGCAAAAGTAATAGATAAAATTAACATTGTAAAGGCAAAAATTCTGGAAAAGGCTGAAAGCTAAAATAACTTATATTGCATGTATTCTACAAAAAAAAAGAATATAATTACTTTTATTTTTCCATGACAACTATACATAAAGTCCTAAAACAAAGGACAATAAACTTTCATCTGAGAAAAAATTTCATATGATCATAGATGTAAAGCTGGAAAGTATCCATGGAAGAACAACCAAAATAATGAAGAATTTTATGTTTATGATATAGAAAAATCAATTAAAGTAACTGGGAATGTTCAACCTGGGGGGAAAAAAAGGTGTCAGGATAATGGAGAAGAAACATGTGATTACTGACTATCTGAGTAGTTACAAAATGGAAGAAGCATTACATTCATATATTCATTCTGTATAGCCCCCCAGAGATCTATGAGTAGCAGGTAAATATTATGAAAAGGCAGGTTTAGGCTTACATGTCAAGAAAAACTTATCAATTGGATATATCTAAAAGGAGTGTGTGGCTTCCAGAGATAATCAGGTTCCCTCCTCCCTGGAGGTCTCAAAGCATAGGGAGGATGACCACTACTTTCAAGATCATCACAAGGGCAGTCTTTTTCAGTTGTGCGTAAGCTTGATGAGTGCTGAGGGTCATTTCTAATTCTGGAACATCAGTGATTATCTTATCGAACTCTTACTTTTTTAATGGATTATTGAGACCAAGAAGGATAAAATCACACAGCTAGTAAAAAGCAAGGATTTGAAGCTAGGGGGACTGATTCCAAATCCAGGATTCTTTCCATTATCACATGATGCCATAGGTGCCAGCTAGAATATTTAGGCCAATGACCAATTATAGTTTTAAAGGGATTACATAGAACCAAAAAAATCCCCCACAACCACCTTCTTGTATAATTGTATTGGTAAAGAAAGGTGTAGGTGGATCTTAGTCCCATCCCATAAATCCTACATTTCCCAAAAAAACAAGCAGTCTTAAGGTACATCTCTCATCTCTACAGCAAAATCTGTCCTAGATTAACTGGAAAATTTGACCTAGACAACAAAGAATGTTTTCTAAATTGTATTAACTTTTGAAATGATTGAAAAAATGACTTCAATACATAAAAGATTTTTTCAATTTTTACATTTCTCTTTTAAGTTAAATCATAAATGTGGTATACTATAATTGTACTAAAGTAGGGATATTCTATAATTAATAGACTGCAGACTGCATCACCAAACTAGAAGAAAAGATTTTAACAAAAATAGATATAAATAATGTCACAGCATTTTTCAAAGCAATGACTAAACAAAACCAATTAGTAAGATACATAAATATATACATGTCTATATAGAAACTTTTTATCATTTATTCTTATTATGATGATCCCAATGCTCCAAAAAAAAAAACCAAACAACAACAACAACCAAAAAAAAACACCAAATTCTCCCAAAAGCCCAAATTACTTTGTAGACATTGTTTTACTTCTCTTCTGCCTCTCCCTCTTTGTGGTCCTATTTTTTCCTAAATTCCAAATTCTAAACCTCTTTCTAAAATGCCTATTCGAAAAAGAACATTGGGTGGCTCTGTGTTACTTTTCCTTTATGGAAATCCAGCTAAATTAAAACAAAAGAACCAAAAATTATGTAGGGAAGAAAGTAAATGCTAACTTGCTCCATGATTTTTCAGAAGAATGCAACCCACAAAGCAAATGAAAGACTGAGGGAAGCCAAGATAACAGAAAGAGACAATTGATTTAAGCACATTTTCCTCTTTGCATCCCTCCTCAACACCTCCACAGACTTTCTTTTTCCAAACTGATATCCCTAAAACCTAACGGAATGTTTCAAGTATCTACAAGACAGATATACCTAGCAAAGTATAGTGCTGATAAATCACCAGTCTCCCACACAGTCAAGATAAGCACAGCAAGTTCTGACAGGTAGCTAAGGAGTGGGTGTTGGACCATGGGAACCTGGTGAAATTATTTTTCCCTCTCTCAGATCCAAATACCAAAGTGAGCCAAGGCCCAGAAATTTAGATGCAAGACTCCTTAGTATAAGATGAATAAAAAACACACTAGCACTGAAATTTTAACTATTCCTGAGCTAGCTGCCTGCTAAATCTGTACCTCCTTCCATATTTCTGTTTCCTTCATTTTATTCAAGCACATATACCTGAATACTTATGGTGGTGGCACATTCTTTTGTCATTTTATTGCTTAGGAAATCTTCAAGAGTTCTTTGAATGCTCTATTAGAAGACTCACATGATATTCAGAGTTCTAACTACATTAGTTGGGCTCATTTTATGTACTAGATACATTTACCCAATTGTGCACAAAATAATTATCTGTTATGGGAACAATAGTTTCCCCTTGGATTCCATTTTAATTTTTGAAATAAAATCTTTTAAAAATTGCTATAATATATAATAATCGCACTTAAGAATTCTAGTATTTCACCAGCTCTGAAGTCAGGAGGACCCGAGTTCAAATCTGGCCTCAAATACTTAACACTTCCTAGCTATGTGACCTTGGGCAAGTCATTTAACACCAATTGCCTCAGCCAAAAAAAAAAAAAAAAAAAGAATTCTAATATTTAATGGAGCATTCAGTTTTTTGTTGATTTATGTGTACTCTTAAGCATTTATTAATTGTGTACCATGTCAGATTATTTTCCTCAACGCTGGAAAGAGGTGTTTGTCCTCTTTTTTTTTGTCCTGATTTCACTGTATAGAAATGAACAAAATTTCTCTACCCATGCAGACCTGAAGTTTCTCTTCAACCTGCTTTTAGATCTTTGCCAGGGCCACTTGGAGATGAAGTAACTTGTTCAGAGATGTTACAGGGGGTGGGACTTGAAGCTAGGTGTTCCTGACTTTTAAACTACCACCTATATTCATCCTACCTTAAACAATGGGAACTAGTTTTGACTCTGACCTCAGGTGCGTTTTCACCTTATTTTGGTGAGAAACTGGTCTTTACATCATTTCCTAGCTATCTTTCAGATTTAACTCAGGGTGATCACCTCTTCCCTCTCCCACTAGCTCCCTTTTCTCTGTAGTCTCTCATTAGAATATAAAATCTTTGAAGGCAGGAATTCTCTTATAATGTGGAACCCATAGTAACTATTTAATAAATGCTTTATCATTTATTCATTCATTCTTTTGAATCATAATTTTGTTATTTAACTATTGCACTACTCTGACTCAAAACTGTAAGAAAATTTAGGATATACCTTGTATCCCCTTTATTAGTCAGACAAAGAGCTGAGATCGATATAAACAGCAAGTCAAAAAGCAGACACAAATTCAGGTCTCCTTCTAATAGAGCTCCTTCCAGTATGCCATGCTGCTTTTTTGAAAGTTTGGTCAAAGAACATTATTGGGAAAAAAGGATTTTACAATGACTAAGGCCTCATCAACCACCATTCCGACTTCTGGATTCAGCCCTATAATCTTTAAGGATCTATGCCCATAACAGTCCCAACTTACCTTTAGCATTAAAATGATTGACAGAATGGGGGAGAATATGAGACATATGTAGTATATGAACATATACAGCATATATGTGAAAATATATGGCATTATAATATTCCACACAGCTATTTCATTAATTTTCCTTTTTGACTCCATGAATCTTCAAAGTATATTACAATGAAATTTTCTTAAAAATCTGTATTCCTTGTAGAAAGTTATAAAATGTATTTTAATAAATTAATATATTTTTATTCATTATTATTTTATTTATTTATGTGTTTTATGGATATTTATTAATTATTAATTTATTAGTGTTAGAATTGTGCTCATATCAAATTCAGTATAAGAAACAGTACTCCTTGAACTTATTGAGGTATGTCATCATCTGATGACAGTCAACCTAAACCCAGTGCTGCTACCAGTGGGTTTAATGGGAATAGTCATAGAAGCTGACCTTTATAAATCACTTTAGAGGTTTGCAACACACACACACACACACACACACACACACACACACACACACACACCCTTGTGAATGGGGTCTATAAGTATTACCATTTTCAGACAAGAAATTAGTAAATGGCAGAGGTAAGGATTCAAATTCAGGTATTTCCTGATTCTCAGTCTTACAACCAAGTCAAGTATTTATTAAATATTTACTGTTATTAAGCAATGGGAATGCAAACAAAAGCGACAACAAAACAAGCAAACAAAAAATCCCACCAATCTCTGCCCTCATGGAATTCACATTCTAAGGGAGATAACAATCAAAACCAACTATATCCAGACAAGATAGTTATTGCATAAATTTGAGGTAATTTCAGAGGTAAGATGCTTAGCATTATGGGGGCCTAGGAGAAGGTGGAATTTTAGGAGAAACAAAGGAAACTAGGGATATCAGAAGGTGCAGATGAGAAGGGAGAGAATTATAGGCATGGGGGAACAGCCAATGAAAAAGCACAAAGTTGAGAGAGGGAGCAAACAAGCCATTATACAAGAAGATTGGAAAGTTGTAAGACAGGTGTAATAAGCTGTAAAAGCCCAACAGAATTTTATATTTGAGCTTCTAGAGGTTTTTGAAGGGGAGAGTACACCTGGTCAGACTGACATTTAAGGAAGATCACTTTGGTGGTTGAGTGAAGGATGGCCTGAAGTGTGGAGAAACTTGAGGCAGGAACACCCACCAGCAGGCTATTGCAGCAGTCCAGGCATGAGATAATAAAGGCCTGCACCAGGGTCGTATCTGTGCTGGAGGAGAGAAGGGGGTACACAGAAACAATATTATGAAGGAAAAGTCAATAGAACTTTGAGAAAGACAAAGCAGGGAGAAATCCAGAATAACACCTAAGCTGTGAGCTTGGATGCCTGGAAAAATGGTGGTAACTTCTAAGTAATTCAAGAGATGGGAGGAGT
Organism: Sarcophilus harrisii; assembly: GCF_902635505.1. NCBI lineage: Eukaryota > Metazoa > Chordata > Mammalia > Dasyuromorphia > Dasyuridae > Sarcophilus > Sarcophilus harrisii. Next base: position 476,395,207 of record NC_045426.1, read on the forward strand.
TAGGGAAAAAAAGGAATGAGTTCATTTGGGGACATGTTGTATTTCAGATGTCTGTATGGTATCCATTTTGAGATATCCAAAGGCAAGTGGAGATGTGAAAATGGAAGTCAGGAGAGAGGTGAGGGCTAGACAGATAGACCTTAGAAGCACTGGCATAGAGATGACAATTAATTCAATGGTTGCTGATGAATCACCAAGCAAGATAGAATAGAGGGAGAAGACCCTAGAGGACACGCATAGTTAGTGGGCACGACATAGAAGAAGATCCTACAAAAGAGACTGGGAAGTATCTTATCCACTACATAACACTGCCCCTCTACAGTATATCTTGTTTCCCCTATTATATTACTAAACTAAATTCTAAATAATTCCAGTTAACTGCCAATAGCATTAGGAGGCAAGGTAGTACAATGGAAAGACTACTATATTTGAAGTCAGAAAATCTGAATTTAAATCATAACTCTGTCACTTACTTATTATGTAACCCCAATAAGGTAAGTCGTTTAGTCTTTTTGTTTTTCATTTTCCTCAACTAGAAAATCAGAGCGTTGGACCTGCTGAAGTTTAACGGTCTCTTCTAGGTCTATGCTTAATATTAATTTAAAAAGCACTTCAATATTAACAAACTGCCTCTAATGAGGTATCAGTCATCAGTAAATACAATGAAATCCATTTAGTTTCAGAAGTCAGCAGGAGCAAATATGTTAATTTACTGCATATTATCAGAAATTATCTATAGCTCAGTAAACACCAAGGCAAGTTTTTTATTACTATTTCTCCATATTTCATCCATAAACACTCAGTTTGAATTCTATTTATTTACTAAATTCTAAGGCTAAAAAAGGGACAGTGCATTTATACTGCCAGGAAATGAAATGTAGCAGATGGACACATACAGGTTTTAATAATACAAGTTAACATATTGGTAAGTGTCAGATGAGTGATATAGGCCATTCTAGTTCTTAGTTTTCTGGGCTCTCTGCACCCATCCAATTAAACAGGATAAATTCTCTCTCAATTCCTCAATTCATTCCCATTTTAAAAGAAAATAATCCTCAAGTACAGATGTTATCTGCTAAGTGAGCACAGTATTTTACATACATATTCCCCATCTAAGACAAGAAGATGCAATTCTTCTTTATCTTCAACCTTTCATTCTGTTTATCTCATTCCTGTTTATAATTGAAAATAGGATTTTCTGAATGTATAGTATTTAAATAAACTAATAGCTTATGTGACAATGGTGTTCATGAGATTTATATTATAAGATCAAATACTGAAAGAAGTAGATTCCAATCTAATAGGCTTAGCAGGGCTTCAGAATATCATTTGTCCAGCTAAAAATTGAAAAAAAAAAGGGCATGATCTCTATATCACAGCATTGTTTATATAAGAAGCACTAACAAAGAAACCATAAACTTAAAAAACATTAAGTTAATGGAATAATTTTTAGCTCTTATTTGGTACAACTGACATCTCAAACCCACCTATCATGTGAAGACAAGACTAGCATTCCTCACTCAGTGAGAAGCTACGCTGACTTATTTGAATGAACTTGACCCTGTTTGGCTTTATTCCAGTAATTATCGTCACTGAATGACTTAACAGAACACTGTGTTCTTGGCATAAACACAAAAATGTGTTGAAATCTTGCTGAGGAGAATCTCAGTATACATTTCAAATCAATAAGAGAAATAGACACTAATAAAATAATAGTAAAGTCAACAATGGTTGTTTACATGGTATGTGTGTATTATTAAACTTAAAAAAACCTTTTTTTTATACCAATTCAGTGATTAAATGCTGATTTAAGTCTGGGTGAAACAATCACTTGATCCTTCTCCCAAGAACACCAAACCCACGCTCTGCCCCTCCTCCCTCTCCATCTCCTCCAACACTGTACCTGGAAAATTCCAATGCACCTTTAGCCAGTGAGCAAAGGGAGGGACAGCGTGTAAACTCAGAAACAATGTGTGACTCACTTCCGCTGAAAGCCTTAAAGCAAAAATGAAGCCACAATGCAGAACTCTCACGCGATGCTATTTGACCAGGTAATTGGCACTAAAGTTATGTCATTCCCATACAGGTTATGCTAAATCTACCATTCGGAAAAATGCAAATAAGAAGGTATGTAAAAGCTTCATCTGCCAGAGAGTCTACAAACTTCCTTCTAGGTAAAAGCACCAGTTTTTCCCCCTTTCTTTTTCTATACTTTCCTTTCTCTTCCTACCATTACCTGGCTTCTTCCCCAACTCAAAATAAAAATAAAAAAATCATTAGTGAAAGACTGAATTATTCGTTTACCACCCAGAGCAGAAGCACCTCACCCAGAATCATCCTATACTGTGGGGGAAAACCCTAAGTTAGCTGCGTTAGCTGCTGCAGAGTTCACAGCAGACAACCCCCAAACCACAAAGCATCCTGCAGGCAAAAGACAGAGCCTGATTGGCAGGGATCACTGGACTATTCATTCTCTTGGCTTTTTTCCCATGATTTTTTGGCCTAGATGTTCAAACTATTAACTTTTAAGCTGCTAAAGCTTGTGTTGAAATGAATTCTCCTCTTCTAGCCTAACATTTTCAGTGGCTGAGAAAATATAACTTGATTTTCACATCTTTTACTTACCTAAACCAAATTAATTCCAAAGTTGATACTCGCTATTTAAATCAGATCAAAGAAGTGAACAAATAACAACAAATTTTAGTATCATTACTTTTGAAATTCTAAAATGCTTACCATCTACAGGCAAAAGATGATAAAATGATAACAATTATCTCAATTATTTCTATTGTTCAATCATTTCAGTGGTGTCTGACTCCTCATGACTACATTGGGATTCTCTTGGCGAAGATATTTGAGTGATTTGCAATTTCTTTTCCCAGCTCATTTTACAGATGAGGAAACTGAGGCAAACAGAGATAAGTGACTTGTTCAGGGTCACACAGCTTCAAATAAGGAAGATTTACATAATAATAAGGAGGTTGAACTGGGGCAAAAAAAATCAAATTAAATAAATCAATTATTATAATCAACTATCAATGAATATATTATGTTTTCTAGCACATTTACTTTACTAGTTAAGGTTTGCAAACAAATTACTTGCTTAGATTCATTTTAAAACAAATTTGCATCAACCAGTAACTGGGAGGATAGAAGATACCAAAATGTACTGAGTAATGGTGGCAAGCCACATAATTATTATTATTATTATTATTAATTTTTTTTTTCTGAGGCAATTGGGGTTTAGTGACTTGCCCAGAGTCACAAAGCTAGGAAATGTTAAATGTCTGAAATTTGAACTCATGTCATCCTGACTTCAGGGCTGGTGCTCTATCCTCTGCTTCACCTAGCTGCCCCTAGAATTATTTTTTAAATGTCCATTCTACATCTTTCCTGTTGAACAAATTATTTCAACATACTTTACATTTGACATTTTGCAATTTACTAGTAAATAAAAAATGTGGCAATGTGAATTTTAAAGTTAATCTGAGAATTATATTTTAAGTAAAAATGACATCTGTTTGGACTGATTGTTTTGTGCAGTCCAACAGACTATAATCAAAAATATTTCAATAAACCAGAATACTCTGGCACTTAAAGAATATACAAGTTGGAACATCTAATTTCAATCACATACTTAAAATCTGACAAATATTGTTATTTTATATGCAAAAAATGGAGTTCACTTTGCTATGGAAATCCATACATGTATATATGTTTACACAATCACAAAATTCAAATTTTTAGAATAGAAAAAACAGGAAATTTTAAAGAGACAAGCCAGACTTTTTGTAAAGTTTCTAGCTATAGCATGGCAAGCCAAATAACTGTTTCCTAGACATCCTTATAAAAATAAGAATGGATCATATATATTCTCCATAGATGAATTAAGGACTATAATTATATGTATGCCATATTAAATGACCAAATTAAAAATACATATTAAGAAAAAATAACTAGTCTACATCTATTCACACCTGCAAAAGCTAGCACGTGTGTCAAATTTCTATCACAGATGGGTAGCTGAAAAGTACCCATTTTAGACTTACATATTTAAAACTGGAAGAGATTTGAATTTATCAGTCCAGCCCCCTTATTTTATACATGAAGAAGGTAAGGACCAGAGAAGTGATGTGACTTGACCTAAGATACACAGAAAATGAATGGTAAATTTAGAATTCAAACAATCCAGGCCATCTGATTCCAAATACAGAGTGGTTTTTGTTGCATTAGGGATATTTTGACCCCCCCCCAAAAAAAAAAAAAAACTGATTGTGTGTTCTGTGCAAATTAAGCCTAGTTATAAAGAAAGCAGAATATCCTAAACTACCCAAAGAAAAAGAAGAATGAGAACAAGAAAAGGGAAAGGGGGAAGAGGAAAGAGGGAGAGATGTTGAGAAAACAAGCTGCATAATTTATCCATTATCAAGACACAATAGAATTATTTCATAAGAGAAGACATTTCTAAAATTTTATTTAGGCTTTTTTCGGACTTCTGAGATGTTTCTTCCTACAAAATCGATACACCAACTTACTTCTAGTCAAATTATTTCTATTCCTTTTGTCTCTTGAGCAGTAAAAAGGGATAGCAAATCCTTCATCCTACTTCAGTAGAATTTCATGATAATTAGGACATACAGATGCAACGGGGCAGAGAAAGGCATCATCTAAATATCTGTGTTATTAACATGGATTATTTCCTAACATGCTATTTGGCAAATGGCTACAGGTTAAATTGAAAATTATTCTGGAAGTTCTCCCAAGAACATGATCCACAGGTTTGTGAAGTTTTTATCCTCCCCGCCCCCCAATGCCACTCCCCTTTGATTAGTGGGCACACCACTAGAGCCTTCTGTAATCTCTTAGGAGGACTGAATTGGCAAGCGGATATGACATACTTCCCACAATAATGAATGTTTCATGTTTAAATAATATGCTAAGTAGTTGGTAATCACTAAACAAATGCACGAGACTCTTAGCTCAAACAAGATGAGACTAGTCTAGCAATGTTATAAAAATTACCTACTAAATGATCCAACTTATTAATTTGCCTCACTCAAGTTTCAAATTCTTACATTTAATAAAATAAAAGGGTTCTTAAAACCCTCCCTCAAATATAAAAATTTATTCTAATTTGATAAATCACAGCAAAATGCCTAAAACCTATCTGTTTTCAGATATCACTCATTATAGATACATTCTAAATATATTCTCTTGTCTTTGCTAATTTGTAATGAGAACATAGCACCACAATTTGAGAACAAATAATTCTTTATGTTAAATATTAGCAAAATACACCAAAATAACAAAAGGAAAGGTTGAATTTCACATTAATTTTTCTTAGAATGTTGCCTAAAAGCAAAACAATGATCATCATTCAATTTAACTCAACTAGTCATGTTAATAATAATAGCATAGTAGATCAAATATATAATTCTCTATGATTACAAAAGTAATGGTAAGGTAAAGAATACAAATATTATGATTCCATTATGGAATATTACTGTTCTGTAAGAAATGACCAACAGGATAATTTCAGAAAGGCCTGGAGAGACTTACACGAACTGATGCTGAGTGAAATGAGCAGGACCAGGAGATCATTATATACTTCAACAACAATACTATATGATGACCAGTTCTGATGGACCAGGCCATCCTCAGCAACGAGATCAACCAAATCATTTCTAATGGAGCAGTAATGAACTGAACTAGCTATGCCAGCTATGCCCAGAAAAAGAACTCTGGGAGATGACTAAAAACCATTACATTGAATTCCCAATCCCTATATTTATGCCCACCTGCATTTTTGATTTCCTTCACAAGCTAATTGTACAATATTTCAGAGTTTGATTCTTTTTGTACAGCAAAATAACGTTTTGGTCATGTACTTATTGTGTATCTAATTTATATTTTAATATATTTAACATCTACTGGTCATCCTGCCATCTAGGGGAGGGGGTGGGGGGGGGGTAAGAGGTGAAAAATTGGAACAAGAGGTTTGGCAATTGTTAATGCTGTAAAGTTACCCATGCATATATCCTGTAAATAAAAGGCTATTAAATAAAAATAAAAAAAAACAAATATTATGATTCCAATTTTATGGATGGAAAAACTGAGATTCAGAGATTAAGTAATTTACTTGCCTAAAGTCAAATGACTGATAAATGGCAACATTTGGACATGAACAAATCCAAGTCTTCTAATTCTCAAAATAATGCTTTTACCATCACTGGGTCAAAGCCCCTAGTTTTACTCTCTTCTAATGTTTAAAGGAATCAGTTTGAAAGAAATAACAAATAACAGAAATATACCGAACCTATAAATTCTGAAAGCCTACTCCTATGATACACAAACTATCTTTAAAAGAAATATCAACCTTAATGGTCATCAATTGGTATTTATACTTCAAGAGATAAAAGAGGGATGAGGAAACAAGATCAACACTGACCCACAGTTGCAGTGTGCCTACAAATTTCTAAACAAATAAGCCAAGTTTAAAATAATGCAAACTTAAGGATAATTCTCCCACATCAATCTTTCTCAATTTTATCTTGACAATTCACTCTCTATGGTCTAGGAATAAAACTAAAAACTATACTACATATCAAGGCCTTCACTTGGAGAAAAAAAATTACAAAATTCATTCCACAGGTGGGATTTCACATTCATCTGAACTGTTAACTGAATTATCTGAAATGTTAATCAAATATGTAATGAGTACCTTTATGTAAAAGCTAGCTACAATGTAAAAGGAGCTATAGAGAATATAATGAAATTAAAGATAGTCCTTGGCCCAAAGAGTTTACAAGCAAAACAGAGGAAATGCAATATATGTAAAGCCAAAAGTAGCACATGGCAAGTCTTTAATGAATAGTCAAGAAGAGCTGGAAACAGCTGTTTCCACAGTATGGTTGAAGTCAAGATGACGGTAGCCCTGAATTGTGAGTTGGGGAAATGTAATGGGGAGATAGGTCCTTAGATGGTCAGGGCAAGCTAAGCAAAGAAGGCAGGGAAAATGCCTGGAAAAGATGAGAGAATATAAGGAGCTGATATGCATTTTCCATGATCATAGGACAAGAAAACTAATCTGGCTCAAACAGTAGATTTCAGGTCATGGACCCAAAGAACAGCAACAATAATGTTAGAAAGGTACATTTGAGCTAGATTGTGGAGGCTACCTGATTAAAAAATCATGGATAATCTGGTGCAATGGAATGAACATTGAATCAACTTTGCCACTAACTAGTATGAATCTATAAAATGAGCAAGCTGGACTACATGATTGCTAAGGTTTCCCTCCAATTCCAAAATTCTAAGATTCTCTGAATTTATGCTGCAGACAGCAGGGACAAATGAATGTCAAATGCGTCAGGAAGACCAAAATGTCTGTGGCATACAAAATGATTGAAATACAAGTGCTAAAATAACGTTTTGGTCAGGTATACTTATTGTGTATCTAATTTATATTTTAATATATTTAACATCTACTGGTCATCCTGCCATCTAGGGGAGGGGGTGGGGGGGTAAGAGGTGAAAAATTGGAACAAGAGGTTTGGCAATTGTTAATGCTGTAAAGTTACCCATGTATATATCCTGTAAATAAAAGGCTATTAAATAAATTAAAAAAAAAAAAAAGAAATACAAGTGCTAAATTAACTAACTAATGTAATACTCCAAACATATTAGTTCAGACATGTAATAGAACAGAAAACAAAGGCCTATCCTGGGAAAGGGAACAGAAAAGAGAAATCCATTCCAGAGGCTGCAACAAAGAACTGACTGACAAAGCTTGATGACTATCATGAAGCAGAACTGAAAAGGAAAAAGTCAAATTTTACTCCAAAATTTAGATCCTAGATGACTAGGAAAATAACAACATTGAAATAAAAAGGAAAGACTTCTAGGTCACATGAGCAACAGATGGAGGATTAAACATATTTTCCAAAGCCCACAACCTCTAGAAATTCTGCAGTCAGAAATTATACACCAAAGATAAAGCAGCTTGGCTGACTCTATGGTCTGGGACACCAAAATTTAAAGGGTAAATTAAAAAAAAACCCTAAAACCCATTAGCTACTGCTTACTGACTGTGAACTTATCCAGCACCTTATCCTAACCTGGAAGCTACTGGAAGCAAGACCTAATGCTCAAAATGCTTACAATAAAGTCCACACCCAGACCCTGTTTCTGATCCCCATACACATACTTTCCCCAGTGCCATGAAGCCCCTAGCTTAGGCCACAGAAGTATACTTAAACCAGGACAGACAGACAGCTTAGAAAAAAGCAAAAGCCTGAGGGCCACAACCCCAAAGCACTAGCACTGCAAAAGTGTAAACTACTAGTGTCTGTGCAGACAATGCCACAACATCAACAAAGCAGTTCCAGGGCAGACAAGACTGGGGTAACCTAAAAAGTCTACTGAGGGAGTGAGAACTTCTACGGGCAAAGGGCAGCTGGCAGAGGGGGAGAGCACAGACCCAAGGAGTCGCTTCTGAAGTAAATAGGGGGAAAAGCTAACTAACAGAGGGTATAAATTAATGATGGATTGCATAATCAGGAATGTGGTAGAGAACAGGCCTACAATAGGGCAGGATCTTCTCTACACTTGCAATAACTGGCATGGTTCTGGGTGTCATGCACAATGGAAAAGGGTAATACTTAGGATCAACTTTACGAGGTTGTGGGATAAATCAAAGCTTCTTAAACTGTGGGTTGAGAACACACATGTGGTTGGGTAAATGAACGTAGGGGTCAGGAAAAACTTGGCAATAGCAAAAGGTATCAAATATTCTGCCAAGATTTAATTTTTTATGTAAAATCTCATTAGTATCCAAATTTGCTTTTGTCCTTAATAAATGGCAAAAATATATATCTACCAAAGAATAGTTTTTAAGTGAATTTCTTTAATTTATTATCAGTTAATGTTTGATTTGTATATGTATTTTACATATCTTTATACCCAGGGTTGCAAAAATATTTCTTGGGGGAAAAGGGGTAATGTGTGGGAAAAGGTTAAGAAACCATGGTATAAATTACATAGAGGAAAGAGTTAAAATTGATAACTTAGAAACTTTTTCAATTGCATAAAGATATAGAAAAAAAAGAGGAAGAGACTAGGTAATTATAAGGAGTCATGAATCAGACAGCAAAGGCTACAGCAGAAAGAAAAAAAGAATGGATGGATGGATAATGAAGAGAGTAAAAGAAATCCTTTTTGGAAAGGGACACAAAAAAAGTGAAATTTTAAAAACTAATGAAGAGAACTAGTTAAAGGGAATGAGAGGAAGGGGAAAACTACTTAATTAACAAAGGAAAAAAGGAAGAAGATAAAAAGGAAAAAAGCAACTAAGAAGCAAAACAAAAAAGGGAAAGAGGCAACAAACAAGAAGAAAGATTTAGGGGTCAGGGATAGAAAGCCAATGGAAACAGATTAAGTAACTGAAAGAACACAGTACTGTGAAGCAGAGGGGAAAAAAAAAACCATAACTTGGAAAAAAAAATATTGCAGACGGAAAGAAAATATAAAGTTAACTCTCATAACTTTAAATGTGAGTGTATTAAACAATTCAATAAAATGAAGTGATAGATTGAATAATAAAACAAAACCCTACAATCTGTTGCTTACAAGAAACACATTTATAAAACAAAGACAGACATGAAATAAAACTGAGGTGGGGGGAGAGGGGGGAATGAAAAAAATTTACTATGCATTAAATAAGTTCCAAAAATGCAAGTGCTCCTGTCATGCTAACAAAAAAAAAAAAAAAAAAAAAAAAAAAAAAAAAAAAAAAAAAAACTTAAAAATAAAAAAGGGATAAACAAGGAAACTATATTATCCTGAAAGAAAACCTCAAACTAATACTAGTAATAAACTTATCTACTACAAATGTTTGGCATCTAAATTCATAAAGGAACTATAACTGACAAGAACACATAGACACAATAGTGATAGGAGATCGATCTCTCGATCTCTCTCTCTCCGTTTCAAACAAGTCTAACAGAAAGATAAAGAGAAAATATGGAACTGGAAAATGCTGGAGAAACTGAAGTTAAAAGACTCATAGCATTTTCTAAATAGAACAAGAAAAAATATACATATTTTTCAACACTACATAAAACTTTTACAAAAACTGATCATTTACTAGTCACAGAAATATTACAAACAAATGGAAAAAGGCAGAAATAATTAATACATCCTTTAAAGGTTGTAATGCAATTAAAATAGCAATTGATTCAGAACCACAAACAAAAGATACAAACCAGAAAACTTAATAACAAAAACCTAAATAAACTCATCACAGAAATGATTAATCATGAAACAACATATGAAAATTTTTAGGATGCAGCTAAAGGAGTAGGCTTCAAATGAAGAAATATGAGAAGACACTTCCAAACTATTCTTTTTCATTGGGAGTTCAAGGTTCCCTAGTGCCATACATTTTACATGTCTTAGGAATTTTCTGATGTACTAATCAGTTGTTTTGATTTTTCATTTTCCATTCTAAAAAACAGTATCTTTAATATGGGAGAGCTTTCAAGGAGAGGAAAGACTACTTGGTTATAACTACAATAATGTAAGAAACAGAAACTATCAATAAAAATAAAAAATAAAAAGTAGTGTCTTGAAGTGAAATTCTTTTTGATTGTTGAGAGGGAGCTAAGAATAAGAAAATTAAAATAGATAATAAACAAGTAAAATTATCCATCATGAAGGTGGTGATATAGAATTGGAATCTAAAATAGAAGCCTAGACCAAAGATGTAAATTATTAAGAGAGACTATTTTGGAAGGTAATTGGAAGGTAACATAGATGAGTGCATAAGACAGCATTCAAACTGGAATTAGGAAGACAACTTCAAATCCTTCCTCAGACACTTCTTTCAGTTATTTTCCTAACTTATAACAATTCTGAAATTATTACGGTCAAATGAAATAAGATATATAAACTTGGCAAACTTTAAAATATCATCATAGCTATTTTTAGAATAAAATAGGAAATTATTATATAAAGACATGTAAACCCCTTTTGCAAGTATATTATTAAAATAAAATAGGAAGTTATGTGATAAACAATACTTGTAAATTACTTTGCAAACTTTAAAATGTTATCTATTTAATAATAGCTACAATTTTATAATACAATATGAAAGTAAAATGTATGTAAGTATATATGTAAGCATAATATGTAAATATTTTGCACATTTTAAGATATATACATGATAGTTACTATTATAACATAAGAAATTATACACACTAATATTTCATTAATTTTTATTTTTTTCTTAATATAAATATCAGTTTCTCAAAAGAAGAAATAATGTCCCATCATGTGTAATTATATAATTTTAGCACAAACTTCTGCTACAGAATAGGACCCATTCTCCATATGTAATATCTGAAAAAGGGAAAAGTACTTTCATCTATGTGCACCCTTCCTACAGAAGTGAAAATCACAACCCATTCATGCCTATTCACTCTATATAGTCTACATCTACCTATAGACATCCTTGATGGAGTCCATTCAATGTGTTAGATGTTGTTCTAGATTTCTTGACATATCACAGACTGATCATCACTTAATGCTTGCTTTCATTACATGACAAGCTCACCATCATTTTAGTCTCTTATCTCCATAGTAACTTTTATAACAATTCTCATAAGTGATTCTTCATTGATAATTAATATGCTGTAATCTCCTTATGTTCCTCACATATCTCTCCCCATCTACAAAGGAAGAATTTTAATTTTTTGGAGACTGTAGTAGTCCACAATTCATAGCCACCATATCCTATCTTTAGAAGAATAATGGCGTTAAAATGGTATCAGGCTTTTGTTTCAAGGAGAAATTCAAGGTTATTAAGAGAACTTCGTAATTTCATAAAAGCAATCCAGTCTTATTTTCTTCTATTCACTTTTGGCCTCAGTTAACTGTCTATCTGTCCAAGGTATATGTATTCATGGATTGACTCTACAGCTTGCCCATCCAAATGCATGTGACTTTCCTTTGATTTTACTGTTCAGACTATGAAATCACTATAAACACTTTTGGTAATTCACTACTATTTTTCAGTTTCTATGGTTCACTACTAAGGGATAGCCTGAATCAAGAACTTTCCTACTTTCAACAATATTATTATATATTATTGTTGTTCAATTGTGTCCAACCCTTTAGGATCCCATTTAGGGTTTTGTTGGCAAAGTTGCTGAAGTGCTTTGCAATTTTCTTCTCCAACTCATTTTTAGGATGGGGAAACTGAGGCGAGAAGGGTTAAATGATTTGTACACAGTCACACAGTTACTAAGTATCTGCACTCTATCAACTTATCTCAAAGTGCTTGCCATCTTCCAGGGGAACTACAGCACATATGCATATTAGAATAGGTAGAATGTGATAGAAAAGAAAGATAAAAGCAAAGTATTAGTTGAAATGAAAGGAAAGGATGAGAGGCTTCATGAAGACAGTGGTATACTTGGACTGAGCTCTAACGAATGATTTAGTAGTCAGTGATTAGGAAAGAGCTCATTCAAAAAAAATCACCTCAGACCTTGTGAATATACACATTCTATCTCTTCCCATAGATGACCTATACAAGTCAACCATTTGTTGCTCAGAGATCTCTGGTAAGAACTTAACTAATCTTATCACACATCAACACATACATCAGAAATTCTTGTCTTGCTACTTGTCTTTTCTTGAATACTAACAAAATCGACACTTGAATACTTGCAGGAAAGAGTTTAACATTGTAAGAAAAGATACAGAAAATTTTGTTTTCTTGTTTTTATATTTTATTTTAAATCAGTTATAAAATTCTTATATTTAGACTACATGCACTTTTATTAGTAAAAAAACAATTCAATAAAATGAAATACTACAATAAAGTAATTCCAATTTTCAATAATTCTACTTATTATCTTAAATACCTATTTTAGGAATCAGGAAAGAATTGTTTTTAATTCTAAGAAAAGAAAAAATAGCAGATCAACCTAAAGAATAAGAGAAAGAACAAGAATTAGATTTTTAGAAAATTGGACAACTTTCTTAAATTAAAAAGATTATTTCAGATTGTATGTATCAATTTAACATAATGAAACAGCAAGTCTCCTCTGCTTCTTTCCTCTCTAGGCTCTATTCTTGACTCTCTGATTTTGTCTATCATGGCACAGAAGCTTCCTTACCCTAAAAGTTGCATTCAGCGTTAGGTTTTCTCACATTGGAGTACTCTTGGTCCTGAGATCTCTTCCTTTGTAGACTAGGTTCTCCCAGAAACTCCATTTTAAGGAAATCATCCAAGTCAGACTTGTCTTCATTTCTCCTCAAAATCTAACCCCAACTTGTGGATTTGTCTAACTTGCCTAAGCCTGGGGACTTACTACCTCCTATTTGCCCCCAATCTCTACTTTCAGCTTTTCTTTATATGTTGTCTTCCTCCATTAGAATGTAAGCTCCTTGGGGGCTGGTGCTGCCATTCTTTCTGCTTGAAGTTTATTCCTAGCACTTAGCACAAAGTAAGCATTTAGTAAATGTTTGTTGACTTGACTGTGCCCTAATATAATGGATTTGAGGAATTAAAAAACTATATAGAACAGAATATGTGTATGATGAAAATTTTCTGACACATACAAAAGAGTACAAGATAAATTGCTTTTATAAATGAATAATATATTCTAAGTGTCTAATCACAAATGTGTCTCTTCTGGTTTCTGAGTAACATTAGTAGAATAATATTTATAATTAGAATATTAATTTAATATAATCTACTTGGCAAATGGGGAAAAAAAGGAGGCCAGATATCTAACACTTCAGAGCAATAGTATTTAAAATTCCAGCAGTAACTATGAAGACCATAAAGAAGAAATTTTTAAAACATATGCTAAAAATAGTCTTCAAAAATAACAAATTAAATGGTATTTCAAAGCATGGTATAAGATGCTAGAAATATGAGGATAATCTAGCTCAAATGAGTTCTTAATACAACTGGATACTACACCTGGTGGATAAATGGTAACGATGATGAAGAGCTTAGAAAAATAAGTACTAGAAGATGACAATCAAAACCATCAAAGCGGCATTCCTACAAAAGAAAAAAGATATTACCCAAAACAGTCAAAAGATTCATCTCTCTCCTCAAATGTGCTGCTTCTAATGTTTCTGCTTTTCTTTATAAGACTACCCCTTCTAGTTATTCAAGACTCAAACCTAAAAATTATATTTGATTCTAATCTTTCCCCACCCCCTCTGGCAAAACACTTAACAGGTCCTGCTGATTCTTTCTGTGCAATGTCTCCTGTCCCATCCATTCTACTTTCCCACTTTGATCATTCTAAATGAGGCTCTTATCACACTTCCCTTACACTATATATATATACATATATATAATATATATATATATATATATATATATAAATAACAGTCTCCTAACAAGTATTCATTCCTCAATCTAGCCTGTACTTTTTTCAATTTATCCTTCACTGTCCTTGCAGTCTTCATAATATGTCATTCTGATCACATAATGATTTACTCTTGATATAGTATCAAGCACTATATTAAGTATTGTTGATGCAAATACAAAAGGGAAGTTTATGCTCTAAGTAAGGGGAGAAAGCATATATGGAAATGTTAACCAGGGAAAGACATTTTGCTTTATTTTACCTTCACTGACTCCTCATCACCTACCAAATAAAGTATAAACTAATCATAGGAGCATTAAAATCACTCCCAGCAATTTCTACTATTTACAGACTATGGGCAACCTACCTCTTATCTGATGATTCCCTAATCTCCAAACAGTTGTCACTTGAAGGTACCGAACTGTGCATCAACTGTTTTAATGTTCTAATCATCTTTTCTCCTCCTTTTTCCAGTTTAAATTCAGTTCACTAATCACCATCATTATCTGCTTAATACATTAGAAGTCTATCTCTGTTCTGCTCAACTCCCCTATAAGCTTGAACTTTTGAGCCTAAATTCCTTCTATTTCCCTTTAAAACTTAGCTTGACCTGAAGATCATACATCCTTTGCAACTCCTAATTCAAAGGACCAAAGAAAGGAAGCATATTTCACATTAACCATGGCCACTTTCGAGACCATTTTTTCTACCACCACTTTTTTCTAATCCTTTCAAAATCCATGCAAATTCCTTGATACCTTATATTGCTATCATTTGCCCAAGACTCTTCATGCTCCCAAATTTTTTACTGATTTAGCCCTTAATTCCTGGTTCACCTTTTCATCCTTGCCCCTGCCATTATCAAAATTATGCTGACAACTTCCCTGAAAATCTGACTCTCTTGATGATGCAATCCTAAAGACCTTTTTCCACTCTACTTTAGATAAGCACCAATATAGTGACCTCTTATACTTTAGTACTTTTAGAAATCACACTGCTACTACACAGAAAACAAATTTAACTCTAACTCCAACTTCCTCTATTTTCACCTTTCATACCATCTCTGTCTCTGAATACCATACTATCTCTATCCTCAGAGAGCTTCGGTATCCCAACATTCTGATTCTTTCAGTCCATCTCTCCAACTCTAATTTTATGAATCTCCAAAGTCAGCAATCAGTCCTCATATTTTTAAAACTTCAATACTGGGCCATATACTATAGTATCAATTCCCTTGCTTCTCTGATTTCCTGACACTTCTAATTTGCAAATCTTGCCTTTCTACAAATCTAGGAATCTGTGTGTTCTCATCTCTGACTTGCAGAATTCCTAGCTTCCTTCAAAGAAAAGTTCAGCTACTACTTCCTATATGATACCTGATACTCCAGGTGATATATTTTCTCCCTCTTAAAAAGATGTTATAATAATATACTTTGTTTTTCTTTATGCTGTATCCCTCCAATGGACTGTAAAACCTTTTGCAAAGGAAAAGTTCCATTTTTGTCTTTGTAGCCCCAGGAGAATGCCTTCCACAAATGTAGACATTTAGTACATTTTTATTAAATTTAACTGAGTATCTGAACAATACTCATATCTTATGTCTCCATTTTTGTTCTGAGGCTTTTGAGCCGGACTAGAGAAACTCATGAAAGCAAGTTAATTTTATCAATTTCCCAATGTCACAGTAGGACTTTCAATGCTGCTCAGTAATCCTTTTAAAGCTACATCTATCTTATTCCCTAAAATAAATATAGTGACTGCCTCAAATGTATTTTCTAATCTCCCCACCAATCTGACTCCTATACCTTTCCTGCCTTACATCATCATTGAGATAATTCAGGATTCAGGGAAATCGCCCTATTCTGTCCTTTACTCCTCATCAATTCCCAACATCACACCCTATTTCTGCTTCCTTCTGGTCACAGGAGAGATCCCTGATACTCATTAAGGTTAATCCATCTACCCAAGTCAATCTTACTCCCCCTACCTTGCCTCTTTTCAGGTTTTTGTTCCAGCACTCAATCCCTCCCTTCACTTCATGTATTTTCAATCTTCCCTTTTAAAAAAGTTTTTCTCTTTTCCCATGCCTATGACTTTCTAATATAAAAAAAGAAGCCTTTCCTTGATTTTTCTGTGCCACTCAGCAACAAGCCCCTCCGCTCACAAAAGAAAGTATATTCCTACAGTTGGAATGGTTGTTGGAATATTTGTACCACCACTTTCTCAACTATTCACTCTGTCCTCAATCCTCTGTGATCAGAGATCTGAACTCACTACCGCAATACAAATGGTCTAATATTACCAAAGATCTTAAAATCATGAAAACCAATGTTTCCCCATCTTTACCTTTTGGCAACATTAGAAACTAATGAGTCTACCATACCTCCTTTTCCCCCTTTGGATAATTTCTCCTTCTGCTTCAAAGATATCATATTCTACTACTTCTCCTACCTCACTCCTCCGCAAAGAATGCTGGGTTTCTGTTTCCAGTTTCTCCCTTCTCCAATCCATCCTCCAAACAGCTGCAAAATTCCTAAAACACAGATTTGACTGTCACGTGCCTACTCAAAATTCTTCAGTGTCTTCCCTACTGACTTAGTCAATTTAAAGCCATATAAAACATGGTTTCACACTACTTTTCTAGCCTTCTTTCATAATGTATATTCTTCTTCGTGTGCTTTGTGTTCCAAGCAAAATGTCCATCCACTTTACTCCATGCAGAGCATCTTCCCCCCCCCCCCCCAGAGTCCCAATGATTAGGAAATGGACAGATTGTGGTAGATAAATGTAACAAAACATTATTGCTCCATAAAAAAAATGGCAAATATGAAAAAATCAGAGAAACATGAGAAGACATGAAGGAAAAAAGAGAAGAAAAAAATTATTACAATTATTCAAATATGAAGTACTAAAAAAATGAAGTCACCATATCCAAAATCCTATGTAATAATAATGACCTAGCTAGTCCTAGAAAAAAGATTTATAAAATACACTTTCAGAATACAGAAGGTGGAACCAATATTGCAGAGAAAAGGCAGGAAGTTGCTGCAGCTCTCCCCAATTTCCCTTGAAATAATTTAAAATCATACTTCAAAATGAATTCTGGAATGACAGAACCCACAAAAGGACCCAGAGTGAAACAATTTACCAGCCCATGATAACACAGAAGGACTGTAAGAAAGGAAGATCTGCTTCACTTAAGCAAAAAAGGAGCAGAGCCCAGAGCAAATGATGTCCTGACAAGCTACCAGGAGGTCCCTAACCCCAGTACAGATCCATAGTTGAGGCCCAGTGGTCTTGACTAAGCAGGTCAAGTGAGACACACATGTCCCACAGTGGGACAGCAGTGAGGCCTCCAGCTCCCCCAAAAGCATATTAGTGATCAGGCCCGGCAGATCCAAAAGCCCCAGCACAGTCAGAAAGACTAGGCCCATACACCCCTGGATAACTGGATAGCTGGATACACCCTTTAGCCCCAGAAGTATCGGCTTAGACAGAGTGGCAAATGACTAGACTCCTGGCCCCCTAGCCCAAGAAGCTTACAACAATGACCCCTCTATCCCCAGAGTACAGCTCAGTTTAAAAATTCATGAAACAGGCTGGAGCAAGTGAACAAAATATAAAACAAAACAAAAGAAAAAAAAAAAAAAAACCTGACCATAGAAAGTTACTATGGCAACAGGGAAAATCAGAACACAAACTCAGGAGAAGACAACAATGTCAAAACATATCCATGTAAAAGCTCAAAGAGGAATACGAATTGGTCTCAGGCCCAGAAAGTCCTCCTGGAATAGCTCAAAAATAATTTTAAAAATCAAACATGAGTTGGCAGAAGAAAAACTGGAATGGGAAGGGATAAAGGGAAGGGGGAAATGACAGATATTCAAGAGAAATATGAATAAGAATCAAAACCTTGGGAAGGGCAGGGGGAAGAACCTCCTTAAAAAGTAGAACTGGCCAAATGGAAAAAAAAGTACAAAAATTCACCAAAGAAAATAACTCCTTAAAAGCAGAATGGACCAAATGAAAAAGTACAAAAGCTAACTGAAGAAAATAATTTCTTTTAAATGAGAATTGGGCAAGCTAAGATCTGAGACATCAAGAATAAATCAAACTTAATCAAAAGCATGAAACAAGTTGGAAGAACTGTAAAATACTTCACTAGAAAAACAACTAATCTGGAAAACAGATGCAAGAGAAATAATTTATGAATTATTAGACTATCAAAAAGGAGCCTGAGCAGCATCTTGTAAGAAATTATATCAAAGAAAACACTAGAACCAGAGAGGAAAATAGTCATTGAAAGAATGAACTGATTACTTCCCAATAAGAGATCCCAAAATGGAAACTTCCAGGAACATGATAGCCAAATTTCAGAACTTTTAGATCAAGGAGAGAATATTGTAAGCAGCCAGAAAGAAATAATTAAATATCAAAGAGTCACAGTCAGACTAAACATCTTCTACTTTAAAAGGATTGGAAGGATTGAAATATATTGTGGAAAGCAAAGGAACTTGAATTACAAACAAGAATCAATCATCCAGAAAAAGGAAGCACAATATTTCAGGGGGGGGAATGGATATTCAATAAAATCGGGGACTTTAAAACATTCCTGATGAAAAGACCAGAGTCAAACAAAAATTAGATTTTCAAATATGAAATGCAAAAGAAGCATTAAAAAGATAAGTGGAGTCACATAAGTCATTCATAAGTTAAACTGTTTGCATCCCTAAATGTATGGAAGATATTTCTGACTTATAAGAACTATATCTTTATTAGGGTAGTTAGGAGTATACATAGCCAGAGAATACAAGTTAACTATAATAGGATGATATTAAAAAAAAAAAAATTAAGGGGTGAGAAAAAGATGTACAAGGGAGAATGAAGTAAACTATATCTCATGAAGAACCACAAAAGAACAATTAGAGTGGAGGGGAAGAAGGAAGAAAGTTATCTGAGCATTACTTGAATTTTCCTTTCGTCAGATTTGGCTCAAACAGGGAATAATATACATATTTAATTGAGTATAGCAATATATCTTACTGTATAGGAAGGCAGAGGGACAAGTAAAGGAGGAAACTAATAGAAAGGGAGGCAGTGGTCAGAAGCAAAACTGATGAGGAAGAACAAGGTGAAAAGAGAGAGAAAATAGTATAAAGAGGGTGAATATGATAAACTCAACTATAAAATGGATATGGATAGCAAAGCAGATTAAAAACCAGAATCATTACACACCTGTCAGATTGGCTAAGATGACAGGAAAAAATAATGATGATTGTTGGAGGGGATGTGGGAAAACTGGGACATTGATGCATTGTTGGTGGAGTTGTGAACGAATCCAACCATTTTGGAGAGTAGTTTGGAACTATGCTCAAAAAGTTATCAAACTGTGCATACATACCCTTTGATCCAGCAGTGTTACTACTGGGCTTATATCCCAAAGAGATTATAAAGAAGGGAAAGGGATCTGTATGTGCACGAATGTTTGTGGCAGCCCTTTTTGTAGTGGCTAGAAACTGGAAACTGAATGGATGTCCATCAGTTGGAGAATGGCTGAATAAATTGTGGTATATGAATATTATGGAATATTACTGTTCTGTAAGAAATGACCAACAGGATGATTTCAGAAAGGCCTGGAGAGACTTACACGAACTGATGCTGAGTGAAATGAGCAGGACCAGGAGATCATCATATACTTCAACAACAATACTATATGATGACCAGTTCTGATGGACCTGGCCATCCTCAGCAACGAGATCAACCAAATCATTTCTAATGGAGCAGTAATGAACTGAACTAGCTATACCCAGAGAAAGAACTCTGGGAGATGACTAAAAACCATTACATTGAATTCCCAATCCCTATATTTATGCCCACCTGCATTTTTGATTTCC
This sequence comes from Sarcophilus harrisii, assembly GCF_902635505.1. NCBI lineage: Eukaryota > Metazoa > Chordata > Mammalia > Dasyuromorphia > Dasyuridae > Sarcophilus > Sarcophilus harrisii. The sequence goes on from NC_045426.1 coordinate 476,415,494, forward strand.
TTCACAAGCTAATTGTACAATATTTCAGGGTCTGATTCTTTTTGTACAGCAAAATAACGTTTTGGTCATGTATACTTATTGTGTATCTAGTTTATATTTTAATGTATTTAGCATCTACTGGTCGTCCTGCCATCTGGGGGAGGGGGTGGTGGGGTAAGAGGTGAAAAATTGGAACAAGAGGTTTGGCAATTGTTAATGCTGTAAAGTTACCCATGCATATAACCTGTAAATAAAAGGCTATTAAATTTAAAAAATAAATAAATAAAAATAAAAATAAAAAAAATAAAAACCAGAATCCTACAAAATGTTTACAAGAAATACATCTGAAGCAAAATAACACAGAGTTAAAATAAAAGGCTGGAGCAGAATATATTACACTAGTTGAAGTTAAAAAAAATAAAAAGCAGAGGTGGTAATTCTAATCTCAAAGCAAAAGCAAAAATACATTAAAAGAAACAAGACAAGAAACTACAACCTTCTAAAAGGTACCATACACAATGAAGTAATATCAATACTAAACATATATGTACCAAATGGTATAGCACCCAAATTTCTAAAGAAGAAATTAAATGACTTATAGGAAGAAACAGACACTAAAACTATACTAGTAGGGGATCTCAACTTTTCCCTCTCAGAATTAGATAAGTCTAACTACAAAATAAATAAGAAAAAGTTAGGAAAATTAATAAAATTTTAGAAAAGTTAATTATGATTAACTTCTAGAAAACTGAATGGAGATAGAAGGGAATATATCCTTTTCTAAGGCAGACATGGTACTTACACAAAAACTAACTGTATCAGAATATAAACACATCATATTAAATATTAAATGTATTTTTTCAGATCATGATATAACAAAAATTATATTTAAAAAAGGGCCATGAAAAGACAGATTAAAAATTAATAGGAAACTCAATAATTTAATCTTAAAGAACAAGGGAGTCAAACAATAAATCACAGAAACAATAATTTCATCAAAGAGAATGACAACAATAAGACAACATACCAAAATTTATGGGATGCCACCAAAGTGCCACCAAAGAAGTGCTTAGGGGAAATTTTATATCTCTAAAGACTTACCTCAATAAAATAAAGGAAAAAACAGATCAATGAATTGGGCATTAAAAAGAACAAATTTAAAAGTTCCCATTAAACACCACATCCAAAATTTAAACAAAATCAAAGGCTAGATTAATAAAATTGAAAATTTAAAAAAAAAACTGTTGAACTAATAAAACTAAGGGCTGGTTTTATGAAGGAAAAAACTCACTAAGACAGATTAATGATTAGTTACTTTGACTTTAAAAAAAGAAAACCAAATTACCAGTATCAAAAATAAAAGAGGTAAATTCGTCATCAATGAAAAGGAAATTAAAGCAATAATTAGGAGCTATTTTGTTCTGTGCCAATAAATCTGACAATCTAAGTGAAATGGATGAATAGTTTAAAAATTATAAATTGTCCAGATTAGCAGAAGTAGTAGTAGAATATTCAAATAAACCCATTTTAGGGGAAAAAAAAAAAACCCAAAACTAAACTAAATGAACAAGTCATCAATGAACTTCCCAAGAAAAAAATCCGCAAAGCCAGAGGGATTCCACAAGTGAATTCTTCCAAAAATTTAAGAACAATTAATTCCAATACTATATAAACTATTTTGGAAAAGAGGCAAAGGCTTACCAAATTTCTTTTTATGACACATATAATATGGTGCTGATACCTAAATCAAGAAGATTCAAAACAGAGAAAGAAAACTATAAAACAATTTCCTTAATAAACCTTGATACAAAAATTTAAAATAAAATACTAGCAAGGAGATTACACTAATAAAGCAAAAGAATCATATACTATGACCAGGAGGGATTTATATCAGGAATTTAGGAGCTAGTTCAATATGAGGAAAACAATCAGACAAATTAACTATATCAATAAAAAAACCAATAGAAATCATATCTCAATCTCAATAGATATAGAAAAAGCTTTTGAAAAAAATACTAGACCCCATTCCTATTAAATGAATGTTGGAGAGGATATTGGTGAAGTTCTGAACAATTCAAACATTCTGGAGAGCAATTTGGAACTATGCCCAAAGAGTAATCAAACTGTACATACTGTTTGATCGAGTAATACCAGCATGGTATTACAGCGTCTGTATATCCCAAAGAGGTCATAAAAAAGGAGAAAGTACCCACATATATAAAAATACTTACAGAAGCTCTTTTTGTGGTGCCAAAGAATTAGAAATTGAAGCAATGCCTATCAATTGGGAAAGGGCTAAACAGGTTGTGATAAATGTAATTGAACACTATTGTGCTATAAGAAATGACAAGCAGGCAGAATTCAGAAAAACCTGAAATGATTTATATTAACCAATGCAGAATGAAGTGAGCAGAACCAGGGAAAACAATGGAGTCTGAATGCAGATCAAAGCATATTATTTTCACTTTCTTGATCTTTTTCATGTTTTTTTTTTTCTTTTGGGCTATTTCTTTTTATACAACATATATAATAGGGAAATATACTTTATATGATGGCACACATAATATATTAAAAATTCTTACATTTTGGGGGAAGCAGAGAGAAGGAAGAGGAAAAAATTTGGAATTCAATTTTTTAAATGAATATTAACAATTGTCTTTACATGTAATTGGAAAAATAAAATACTATTTATAAAAAGAAGAAAATGGGCAATTGTTTCCCCCACTCTTTACAGAGTGATTCATACAGTGTATGAATATTGTATATTGTCAAAACTCGATGTGTTTTGGCTGGTTTTACTAGAATATTTTTTTCTCCTTTTTAAGGGTTCTTGAGTTTTTTGGGCGGTTATCGGATAAGTGAGGGGAGCGCAGAAAAAGTAAAAGATTATTATAAAAACAAAAGATAGCATTTTTTTAAATGCTAAGCTTGAAATCAAAGGATATAGGTTCAGTTCTGGCACTTATTATACTTGAATGACCTTGAATTAATAAATCAAATTATACCTTTGGACCTGTTTTCTCATCTTTAAAAAAAAAGAATAGACAGGATCATCTCTAAAATTCCTATTAGTTCTAAATTTGTAATCTTATGATTATAATATCCTACACTCCTTTTATGCCTCATTCTCCACAGGTACTCTTGATGTGATTGTTCCCCAACATCCCTTGTCCATCTTCTATGCTGGTTCACTTAGTAATTCACTACTCTAAGTACTGCTACCATCTCTGTGCAGAAGACTCCCAAATCTGTTTATCCAATCCTGACATCTCTTCTGAACACTACATTAGAAGAACATTTCAATGGCCTATAGGACATGGTGCTTTCTACCTAGAAAGCTTCACCAATATCATAAAACTCAACAAACCAAAAAAGAGATTGTAGTCTCACCATTCCCCACCTCTCCAAAAAAAAAAAAAAATCATCTACAATTTCTATACGTATAACATAACCATTCATTCAGTCTACTTTTAAATTAGACTTTTCTCCTCCTTTATTTTTCATATTCAACCATTGTCTTCCATATCTTATCCATTTCACCTCTACAACATTAAATACCCTCAAAATTAGATTTTCTACTTTCACTACCATTCCCTAGAACAAACACCCACCTGGACTACTGTAATAGCTTTCTAACAGTTCTATCTTCCAATCTATCCTTCAAACAACTGTCAAAATAATCTTAACTTATGCAGATATCTGATTATATTCCTTTTCTGTTCAAAAGTCTTTAAGCATTCGATACTGCCTACCAAGTAAAATTCATGTTCTTCTGCTTAACATCAAATCACGCCACAATCTCATAGTATCTTATTCTTCTCATACTACTACACTGTATGCATCTCATACTACAGGTCAAAGGGACTCTCTGTCACCTTAAATACTTGGTATACTCTCCATCTTAGTTCCAACCACTTTTTGTTGCTTCAACCTAACTAAAGACCATGCCTATAAACAGTTAAGCCTTTTGGGTGTGCACTGCTTAAAACTATGCAGCTCCATTTTCCTTCTAGCCATCATCTATCCAGCCACTTGCCCTCCTACTCTATCCATTCCTCTTTCACCTCTTTTTATTAGACCTGAAATCAAATAACCACTACCATTGCTTTAGGAAGGGGTATGTTGATAGACTGCTCTATTGTTCAATTCTTTATCTTTGTGTTCGTTCCCTAGACTTCTTTCTTCTTTAGACTACATGTTCTTTTATGTATCATTCACCCCCCTTTTATTTTTGAATCCCTAGTGCTTAGTATAATGTACAGAGTACACACTTAAGTATTTGTTTCATTCTTTTGAGCTCTCCCTTAATAGTTATTTAGTGATTGTTTATATATATTAACTTAAGCAGTGCAGCAGACCCAAAGTCAGGAAAACCTCAGTTCAAATGCAACCTCATACACTTACCAGCTATGTGATCCCTGGCAAGTCATTTAACCTAATTTGCCTCAGTATTCTCATCTGTCAAATGAGCTGAAAAAGGAAATAGTAGACTAATCTTACAAAGAAAACCTCAAATGGCATCACTAAAAATAATATACAACTGAAATGACTGAATAACAAGTTTGACAAAGTTAATATGAAAGGCAAGCAATTGTTGTTTATAAATTTCATTTTATTAAAAAAAAACTTGCCTTTTAATATAGTTAATAAATCTTCCTATCTATACACCCTAGAGCAAACTATTACTATACTAAGCCAGGGGGCTATAAAGCAATAAAAAATATATGTTGGTAAAAATAAAAATTAAAAAATTTAAATCTCTGTTGATATACATTAGCAGGTCTCAATTTCTTATCAATTCAATGAGTGAATCCTATTAAGATTTATCAGAGAATATTTATGCAAAGAGAAAGATTAAACCAAGAGAAAATGCCAATCTTCCATTCAGATCTAAAAACAGAATTCACAGAAAACTGAAAATCAGATATGTATCTATTAGTTGGGAGTACCAACCTCAAGGCACCAAAAACAAGATTGAACAAAACACCTAAGAAGGGAAACATTCAACCTTCTCTGATAGGCAAACCAATACAAAGGACATACTGGTCCTTTCATACCCTCTCCTTCATTTTGATACCTAAGATTTAATCTGAATAAAATCACCTGCCAACAAAAATGAAGAATTTATTTTCATTTTTTATTAAAAATTATGTTTCTGAAGAATATAAATTTGTTCATCAAAATATTTTGTTCAAATATATTTGAAAAAATATTACAAATCATCCATGCTTCAAATACTAGAGGATCAAAGATTTTAAGGTATAAATAATCATCATTTAGTCCAACCCTGCTGCTTCAGATAAGAAACTGAGACTCAGAGAAGTAATTTACCCCATCACAAATGCAAGTAGCAAATTCAGTTTTCAAACACAAAGCCCTTGAATTCAAAACTAGTATTTTTTACACCATACTAACCAAGTGCTGTTAAAATGCACATTAATTTCTTTAGTAGTGTGTGGGACAGGTGCAAGACCCCCTTTCCAAATTAACTAATCAGAGACATCTTCAGGTACAAAGAGAAAGCATTTATTTAATCCCTGCAGGGAGAGGCCCAGACACACCTGGGAGCCATCCCAACTCTTCCATGTCTTCCTAGAACCTGGACAGCTTCCAGATTGTCCAGGATTTTAAAGCAAAAGACCCGAGCCTTCTCATTGGATAGAGTAAAAGGACATAATCATCCTTGACCAATGGTCACCAATGTTGGCTTCCTCCTACAGGGCACTTCCTGTAACTTCACTACTTTCCGATATTCCAGGGTTCAAAGTTCACCCCTCCAGAGATCATATGCCCCACCCCCCCCAGGGTCTCAGCTCTGGGAACAGGGATCATGTGGCTCAATACTAAGAAATACTTCATTCAATTAGTCCCATTCAGTAGGAAACTCTCAATGTTTGATGGTCATCAGTTTCATCAATATCTAATAATAGACTCCTTCAGAATCTATAAAAGTCCATAAATTGAGAAACAATAATAAAGGGGGGGGGGGAGAATATATGTTGCTTACATTTTATAAAAAGTATGGCTGGTGATTTACTATCTTCCAAAGTACTTCTCTTAATTCTATAGAGACATGTGGTTATTAGTAGCAAGAATGATAAACTAGAGAAATTTTGCTAGGCATAAATTCATATAATGTTTACAGCATAAGAGTTTGTTTTAACTAATCATAAAGAAAATTCCTATCAACATAAATATCAACTTTGAGAACTCTTTTACTGCTTTATTATTTCAGGAAAAAAAAAAAAAGAATTTGAGATGTGAAGGTCCAGACCCTCCAGAAAGCAATTTGGTTCTAGAGCCCAAAAAGTATTAATTATGCATGTCTTTTGACCCAGAAATGTCACTACTGGAAAGAAAAGGCCTATGTATATGACATAAAAATAATTCTAAAAGCTCTTTTTGCTCTGGCAAAAAGTTGGAAATAATGTGTTCATCAATTAGTGACGCCTAAAAAATTAGGGCATCACAAATGTATATTAATATTGTTGAACCTTAGGAAATGATGAAAGGTACAGTTTTGAACAAACCTGGGAAGACTTGTATGAATTGAAACATAGTGAGGTAAACAGAACCAGGGAGAACAAAAATACAAAAATAACATTGTATTTTAAAAAGAATTTGAAAGACTTATGAAATCTGATCAAAATAATGACCAGCCATTATTCCAGAGGTCCAATGACATAAAGTACCCACCTGCTGGTAGCAGTAATGGACTAAATAAAGGTAAAAGATGAGAAACACTTTTTCAAATATGGTCAATGCTTTTGATATTATGTCTTGTTTAATTATGATTAATTATTATGAGTATTTTTTTTCTTTTTTCCAATGGGGGAGGAATTTAGAAGGAAAGAGAAGCTAGCAATAATACAGGCAAAAAAAGAAAAAATCATTACAGCTTGTTTAAAAAAACAAAAACAACAAACAGATGCACAGAAAAGAACAGAAGGAAATTTGGAAGGAAACAGATAAGCATGGAAGCTTTTAAAGTAATATGTTGAATTTACTGTATGTGTTCTGAAAGGAAGGCTATGCCCAGTGTCCCTAGAGAACTAGGTCTAGAGTCAGGAAGGCCTGGGTTCAAATCCTTCCGCAGATATTTACTGTCTGCATGACCTTGAGCAAGTCACTAGACATACATCTGCCTCTGTTTCCTCATATGTAAAAAGAATAAAATAATATATGAAAAGCACTATTTAAATTTTAACGGTTAATATTGTTGTGACAGTAACTGTTACAATAAATGTTGTTAACAGCAGCTGATTAAAATTTTCAGAAAGTTCAAAAGTCAACTAGAGGATGTTAGCCCAGTGATTAGGTTCAATTCTTTAAAGAAACATCAATATTTTCAAATTTTTGATAATTAATTTCTTAAATTTTTTTTTGTAAATTTGTAGCATATATACTTCTGAAGTTACTATCACTCAAAGCTGCAGTAAGACTTTTTTTGTGGCAAGGAAACTAGGTAGGTGGCACAGTTTATAGAGCACTGAGCCATCCTCAGACATTGATGACACTCACTACCTGTGTGACCCTGAGCAATTTACTTAATTCTGTTTACCTCAGTTCCTCATCTGTAAAATGAGCCGGAAAAGAAATAGCAAGTCATTCCAGTATCTTTGCCAAGAAAACCCCAAAAGGAGTCACAAAGAATTGGACAAGACTGAACAACAACAAAAGACTTTTTAGACACTCTCTATAAGAGATTCAAGAGTTTCATATGTAATCTCTTTTTTATCATATCTTTAAATAATTACTTAAATAGAAATTAAAAATAAATATTCTGTGTGAAGATTTTGGTGGTTACTGATTTGTACTAAATCTACTTATAAATGAATGCCTAGATGATTCTGATTTCTACCAGGCTTGAGGCTATACAAATACAAAATTATTCTACTAATTTTCTTAATACAGTAGTTTCTCTACTATCTCTTACCCTGAAGCCAAATTCTCCAAGATGGGTCATATTTAGACAAGGATCACAGGACTTGCCAGAAAAGGTAAGTCTTGGGTTTTACTTCCTCATTGCTTAGTCCCTCCTCCCCCAGAAAGTCATATTCTAAGCAATACTTTTGCCTCAAAGGGAACACTGAAAATGCAGCTGAACTTTTCATTTATCCCATACTTCCCCCAAGCAAATTCACCCTAGACTAAGGACAGAACCTTAGGACCAGCAAAGGCAGAGACCTCAAGATAGAATCTAATCCTTTAAAGTAACAGTAGCATGAATCATTTCTGTCCTCAGCAGATCTACCATCAACCTTACTGAATATGGTTCTACATGACCTAGGAACACTCATACCTGAAATACAAGTTGTAAAGCTAGACTCTATATCAAACATACTGACTTATGACTGTCAAGAACTCTACATCTCTAGATCACCAAAATGACGACCTTTAAGACTATTTTAAAATTATCTGGCATGAAGCAGAAATGGAAATGACAGTTCCAAAATACTACCTTTGGCTACATTAGGATTTGGGGTTTGTTCCCACTCTTTCCAGAGCAGCTTGGAAAGAAAGCAATTCTTAAGAAAAGCCAAAGATTAAACAGAGCAGAGCCAAAGGATTAGGGGGCTGCTCAGACTCTGACGTAAATTGTCTAGAGCAATGAGGAAAATGAGCAGCATATTCCCGTTTCTGTTCTACATTGCTACTGGAGCTTCTGTGGCTTTTTCCAATCCTTTTGATTCCTGATTACCATGTAAATGGCCCGTACCCACATTTCGGTTCACAGGGTAGGATTAAGCCAACCACTGCACAAAATTTAGCACAGAATTCAATTCAATGAAAAAGAAAGGTTTTTAGTCAAATTCTCAACTTCTCCATTTACTTTACTTTCATT